>NW_006768800.1:435537-604212 GCF_000204055.1 Melampsora larici-populina 98AG31 | reverse complement strand
TCTGGTCACCACGTATCAATGGCTTTTTCACTTGGGATTTCGGGCACGTGAATACAGTAAAGGACTGTATTATGATGGTCATGAAAGACCTGATGTAGTTCTTTCCAGACAAGTCTTTCTCGAGAAATATGAACAACTCAAGAAAAATATCCGAACATATTCCGATCCCAATCTTCAAGTCGCCAACCCCCTTGTCCTTGAAGATCCAACCTTTGGCGAACTGTATACCATGATGAATCAACCATCCATGCAAATGAACGGCCCAGGCTAGCTTGGATCCAAGATGGTGTGAATGAACTCCGCAGCAAGAGCAACGGGCGCTTGATTCACATCTCTGATTTCATATTACCAACTACAGGACGGCTCCATACATCTTTAAAAGATCCATCGATCTCGATTGATTCGCCTCATCCTCCTCCACCTTTTTCTGATGCTGCTGTGGTGATCTATCCAGGCTCAAAGGGCGATGCTTGGTGGGACATGGCTCAACTTATTGATCAAGTCAAAACACGAACAATCCCAATCTTTGAATATCTACACCCTGGAGCCACAGGGGTGTTCATATTCGACTGTTCATCTGCTCACGAGGCCTATGGACCTACAGCACTACGTGTTAATAAGATGAACTTGGCCATGGGTGGTAAACAAGGCTTTCTTCGAGACACAATAATCCCAACAGACGATCCACAAATCCCACCTGAATTACGAGGCAAACCGCAGAGTATGGTATTTCCGATGACTCATCCTGATCCTAATCAAGCTGGTAAGCAAAAAGGCATGAAGATTGTCCTCCAAGAACGTGGCTTGTGGGACTTTTACAACGAAAAATCTAAACACGAAAGTAACTCGGGACTGGTGATGCAGTGTGCAACGTGTAGAGAGTCCGGTGTTCGTCGTGATGCAGCCCGGCGCGAGGCTTGTTTGCAGAACGAAGCTAAAGAGAATCGCGATCAAGAATTACTTGACACTCAACAACCTGACACCTCACAGCCTTTCAGTTCATCTTGCTGTGCCTCAAAAATCCTTGCTTGTCAGTCGGACTTCGCAAATGAAAAGCCATTACTTCAAATGGTTCTTGAGGAGGCAGGTCACATCTGCCTGTTCCTTCCTAAGTTTCACTGCAAGCTCAACCCAATTGAGCTCTATTGGTCATTTATCAAGCATCGTGAGTTTGCTTTTCTTGTCATTTGCCCATCATCATATTTGAATCTCCTCAGCTTATGATCTTATTTCAATCGTGTCGCTTATCATCTCATCTAACTTTTGTGACTCATCAGATTATCGCAAGCGAAGTTTGGAATGCAAATTGTTCAAAGATTGCTGAGCACTTTTTGAAGAGATTCGTATCAGCTGCCCCTTATTAACAATTCACGGATACTTTCGGAAGGTCCAGCGTCATCACATGGCATATCTGTAAGCTCAATCATGCCTGTTCTCTTGTTTCTGGAGTTCTCATGAAGATGATTTACATTATTAGTGATGGTCTCACTGGAGCTCAAGCTGAGAAGGCCATCAGAGAGAAGATTTATCATTCTCACCGTTGTATCGCACGTGATGCTGGCATTCATGAAGACTGAAAACGATCCAAGTTGGTTTTTAGGTCGTCCCTACTAAAGCATGTTATGTGCACTTACGTATCAGTGGGACACCACAGAGGGAACCATGTGTTGCAGGGATGAGCATCTTATATGATACAAGTCAAATGAAGTAAAGTGTCAGCCCTGAGTACACATATATGTACCCAAACTAACTTGTAATATTAAAAACCTTATGTATAACATTAATTACATTTTACATACATACTGAGCTTAGACTGAATGTAACATGTAATTCAATGTACCAAAACACTTATTACATATACATGTACACTTAAAACAACATGTAATATGTAATAAAATACCATTTACACCTCATAACTCAGTGTCAAGAGTTAAAATGCTTATATTACATATTACACATAACATGTATATGTAATCAAGCACTACTAGTAATAATCATTAACATCTAGTAATGATTAACCCTGAACCAATGTATTGATAATAACAAATATATCACTACAGTTAGGTTTAGAGAGGAGAGCATATAAACCCCTCCTCTCTCAGCCTTCAGATATATTTCCCCAAGCAATTATTACACTACACTTTTAAAGAACAACATAAGAACTACCATCAAGAGTCTTACAAAGATAAGACTTGTGATAAACTTCTTACAACTTTAATCAGCTTCCTGATTAAAAGTAAGTAATACTTTCCTTCACATCCCTCTGGATCCTCTACTTCCCTCAAGTAGAAATCAAATTAGGTTGGTGACCTCAAATCAACCCAAGGCTAGTGACCTACATACAAGCACTTTGGTTGGTCACCATAAGAACAACCCCCGGTTGGTGACCATAAGAACAACCAGTTTGGTGATCTAGACCTCACTCTTCAATCTGTCAAATAGAAGTTTGAAGGAAAACCTTGGATCCAGTTTTCATAAATTCTAATTATTTATAATTATAATTATAACCTCCTTTTAAGGAGTCACTTAGCTGTAGTATGTCTGGATTTATTCCAACAGATCTGTCTCCCTTCCTCCTTTTCCCCATTCCTTATAATTTCATTTTTAATTACATTATATTTGAAATATAAACTTAATTATCTACAAATTATAAACCCTAGATAGCCCATTTAGTGAACCTTGAGTTCTCTTCTGAGTACCCAACCCTCACATAAAGAAACATAAAGCAGTGATCAGAATTGTGCAGAATATCTTATTGTATTACAATATTTTGTCTCTTTTAATTTGTATACACACTCTCTGATGATTTGTTCAATTTTTTATAATCATCTACTTTTACAATTTCTTTTACTATGTCTGATTCAATTTGATAATTGCTCCTTCAACTCTCTTACTTGTTATACTTTCTTATACTTTCATTAACTTGATTTTTGTAATGTGATATATTGTGTAACCTTTCTTTAGTTCTGCACCTGAGCAATTTTGAACCTCAGACAGCAGGAGGCAGAACACTGTGTTTTTCCTGTGGAGAAGTGGTGTGGTGATCAGTATATCTTATATAATCAAAAAAATTAAAAATTATGTGGAAAAGTTGTGTTTTAGTCAAAATCAAATTCATTAGTGGAGTTATTGGTCAGCAAGGGCCTCAAAGTTGCTTATAAATTATATTTTTATTGTCATTTCAATCATCTCCCTATTACATCATTTGATAAGAACATTATTAGAAGAGAAAAAGTTGGAAAAAATGAGAATATTAACAGAGTGAAAATGATTAACATACCTTTGTAAGAATGGAATTGATGAAGAAGGATTTTTTTTAAATCTACAAGAATGGTGTCTGTTACAAAAGAATGAAAGAAGAAGGATAAACTTAAACAACTTTTACTATTCAGACATTAGTAGATTATCCCTTCTTAGGTATTGTAAAGCTCTTGTTGAGCTTCAAATACTACAGCCGCCCGTGGTGCACACCAATTTTTTGAATCACACCGTCTTTGTAGTCAATTTTTTTTACCCTGCAACTGCACTGTGGTGGTGTTGAAACAGTGCTGCAGCATATCACAGTGTTGTTGTTATTTGGCTGGTGCAACAGCCCGTTGTAGTATATGAAGCTCAACAAGAACTTTACAACACCTAAGAAGGAATATTCTACTAGTGTGAGGATAGTAGAAGTTGCCTAAAGACTACCTTCTTCAAAGAAACCAGCACAAGGGCACTTACTGACCACTTTGTGATAACAGAGAAAAAGATAAAGGCACCAGAGAAATGTTTCTCAATACTTGAAATAAGTATTATTCCAGATTTTAAGTGCAAAAGATCACCAAAAAATTCTAATTACTAGCAATACTGTTCTAAGTATTATTCCCAAAGAGACTTGTAGTCTTTAACACACGTACATAGATTTCTCCTTGCTTTGAAGGCGCAAACAGTATAAGATGCCAAAAAGGGAACAGCAATCCCAAAATCACCAGTGAGTATATATATTAATGTGTAACAACTCCTACAATGGTCAACAGCCTCAAGAACCAATCAATCCCGCCCAAAAACCCCAAAAACCCATATGATGAAGCAGTGTAATGATCTTGTTACTAATGTATGATGTCATTTACGCAGCCAAAAGTGATCAATGATGTAGTTGTATGATGTACAGCACTTCTTATGATGAATGCAGGTGGTTTTTTCCTGGTAAACTAGCTGAGTACCTATTTTTGAGATTACGGATTTTTTCAAATGGGGTCCAATTTTGGATTACTAAAGTGCATCTTGTAGAACTTGTGATACTGATCAATAATTGCTGCCATATCAGGTGTTTCTGAGCTGTTGAGTAATGAATGAGTCATTGAGCTGTGAAGTTAAGGTCTTTGTATGTAAATGTTGTTACATGTATGCATGTAAGTGTAAATTTTGAAGTTCACACCAATTTATTGTTTCCCTTATAAATTCATTCGCACACCTCTGTTACAAGGTTTTGAATTATGTAAACTACTTTTCTGTGTTAAATGGGCCATTTACCATTCTATTCTGACGTCATTCAACATAAGTAATAAGCTGAAACCTTCCATTTTCAACAAAATACACACCTTTTTACCCCTTTTCACAGCTGTAACTCCTTCTTCCTTGCTCATGTAATATGACAGCATCATCTATAGCCCTAAAAATCCTGGAAAATCCTCTTTGCAACCTTAAATATTGTTAAAACCACTGTTACATATGTGAACTACCTGTAAACCCTTGTTTGCCAGCTTCAAAAAAGTACCATTTTCCTAATAACTTTCATTTCTCCTTGTCAACCATCAAGATTAAAGTTGTTACTGTAGAATAAAATGCTTTTCTTTCATATTCTAACCTCATAAAACCCATAAACCTAATATTACTACCCTAAAAACCATTTTCCAGCCTATATACCTATATACCTATATTTTTGATTTTTTCTTATCTTTTTCTTTTCTTTCTTTTTGTAATCTGTTTGTGAATAAATTATAATGATCTTAATAAGTTTTTTGAAATATGATGACCTAATCATGACCTAATGACCAATACATAAGCCCAAAAGAGATTCAATTGATCAGATTCTTTAATTTTGAATTTTCTTTTATACTGAATTTTCCTACTGCATTGGTAAACAACCAATGATTGATTTTCTTGATTGATCTGATAAATAGATCACCACACCGTCACAGGGTCTTTGCGTGTTGGCTGAACATATATTCCAAAGATAATCCCGCAAAAGCCTCCGCAGATAGTAAGATTATGCATACAACAAGCTTGATTACATCAATTGTTGGCTATACTTTGGATTAGTTTAGGATATTTTTGACCTTCATCTGTAGCTGTTCAAGGGTTTGAAGTTAGAGCAAATTTGAGAGGAATTGATTTTTAGGAAAATCTCATCAAGATGTAAAATTTGGGGTGTTTACCTGACCATGTGTTGTTTCTCTGCACATTTTTGCCATAAATACAATACAAAGCCTTTGAAACCACATTTTGTTTGTTCTTGACAATTGAAATGCCCAAGTCCCTCATGCCTCAGAGATGACTAGTCATCAAAAAATTCTGAGGCTCTATTGGACTTGGTTGAGTTTGCATGTAACAGGTGAAAATGTGTTCACCAATTTTGAGTTGTCAGTGCTCCATCATGGCACCTACACATGCATAAATTGATGCAGGCCCTGGTGCAGGCACTGATTGTCTTCTGTCCATGTAGGCACCAGTTTTCTGGCGCCTACATGTATTTCTAGGCATGTGCATATTAGTTGGTCATTTGATTATCTCATTGTGTACATATTTTATCAAATATTATGTACGGGCTGTGATGTTAATATGGTGTTGTTTTATGTGCCAGTTACTGTTGTGTCTGATCATCCTGTGTGATGTTTGAATGATTTTCATTTCATCTTTTGAAAGCTCCACCTTTTATGACCAGACTAACTTTGACATTTGTGATTCTGTGTACAACTCATAGATGTTTTTTCATTTTTTCTCTCATATATTATTTCTTAATCTTTTCACTTTATTATTTGTATAGTGCTTGATGTTACAAGATAATGAACAACCATCTGTTTGAATCTCTACCTTTTATATACCACAAATTAACTTTGACATCTGTGATTCTGTGTATGACTCATAGTGGGTGCCAAATTCCAGCAACTATCATGGAGGCACTGGAGACTGGCACCTACATACATACCTAGAAATACATGTAGGCGCCAGACAACTAGTGCCTAAATTGAATATTTGAAGAAAATTGATGTAGTTTCCAGAAATCTAGCGCCTACATTGCAAATTTGCCAAAAATAGCTGTAGGAGCTGTCTAAGAGCTCCTTTGAGAGTGCCTACATTGGTGTAGCCTGTGGGAGGCATTGAGAAATTCCCAAAAAGAATTGGTTGTTCAGTTTTGATTGTCTGTCTTTATTGATATATATACACTAGCCATTTGGGGGCGGCGGGCGCCGCTCTCAGCCAGAATAAATACCACATTTTGACCAACAAGCTCTACGTATTGAGCAAAAGCTCTACGTATTGAGCAAAGGGAAAAGGTAAATGGGTTGCACACAACCTCTACCATATGTAACACTGCTGCAAGTTTTGAAAATGGAGGACATGGCATACTGTGCAAGGAGGTGTTTCAAAATACAATATAAAGAAAAACAACCAGTGGCGCAAACAAAGTCTAACACACTTAAAAGGAAGCAAACATCATTTTTTCACAAGTCACAAACAGAAACTAAAAAGCCATAAGAACCAGACAGCAAAAGCGGCAAAATTGCCTTTTGAGGCAAGAGAGGTTTGAAACCAAAAATGTGGAAAAGTCCACAAAACAATTAGAGATGCAAACAAGCAAAGGTATGGTAGCCATGATCTGAACAACATCATTACAAACAAAATCCAGCAAATTTGAACAAAATATCAATTCTGAATGTGCGAATAAATTGTCTACTCATATGACTGATCTTTTGCTAAGTGTCTAGTTGTTTTGTTGAATTAATAATTTGAGTACATGCTGATTCCCTGCATTCTGGCTTTTCTTTAGGGTGGATACTCAAATTGAACAAAAACAAATATATAAATAAAACAGGTTGTGGAAAATGAAAGATATTCACATTGGTTGATATCCACTGTTTTGCTAAGAACTGAGCTGGTATGGATTTGATGTACCTGGAATGATTGCTTTCTCACCTGGGATGACTGATGATCCATTTACAATTGTATTGGATGCTACAGCCAAAGCAAGACCAGTAGGAGGTCAATGTTGATAAGAGTCCAATATTGTCTTTTTGGGAGTTCTTCTTGGACTTGATTGGGTCGATTGATTTGTTCATGGCATATAATTTGGAGAGATCTTCTTCAATCTGGACTAATAATGAGTTTAAACAGATTGGGTTGAAATCCAAGATCTTAGCGTTACTAATACAAATTATCTTTCTTTTGTTCTTCATCAGGTTCAATGATATATGATCACAGTGTAAAGTCTTCTTTCAATGTCTTTTACCAGGTGTCCTCAAAAACAATGGCAATGGGCCAACACAGGAAACAAAACGGGATTTTCCCATGGGAAGACTGAAGTTTCTGAGCCAAAACATAGAAAAAACACAGATATAATGCCAAAACAAAACATTTTGGCTCATTAACTGAGTTAACGACAATTGGTTTTCCCATGGCAAAATCATCTCGTGTTTCCTGTGCAAGGATTTGAAGTTGGTTTCAAACCATCACTCTTGATGATTGGCTAGAAAGCAAGCTTCAAAAACTCAAGGCAAAATTTTTGTTGGATCTTTTCAAAACCAGTTATTTATGGAAGCAAGAGAGTGATTCTACATACAATGTTATTTGTGGTGATAAGCCCATATAAGAGTCATAAACTCAAAGTTTATCATGATCTCTCTGCTGGGTATTCCCCTCGTCATGTCTTACAATTGAGGAAACATACCGTTTTTTCATATCCTCCCAACCTTCTCTGGTTTAAAAACTTTTCTGCATCTTCACACTATTCTGAACCATCAGTGAATTTACACCTTACAGACATTGTTCATATTATGCTTCACATGATCTTTTGTTTCATAAACTATCATCATATTTCACTACTTTTTCAAACTTGTTCTCATCTAATGAATACTTTTGTTTCTAACAAAATGAATACATAATAAATGCTTTAAACCAAACCAAATAATACACATAACGTCCTCATTTTTCACCTTGATGTTTTTCTTAAACATGTTCATTTGAATTTTCATTTAGATTCCTATTCCCATTCCCATTCCCATGATGTTGTGTATGATTCAAAAAATGATTAGGTGTAGCTCTACCAGATCCAGTAGGTGTAAATCCAAATCCGATTTGATCATGTGAATTAAATTGCAAAACTAATCCAACTCCACCTGAAAGTGCATATAATGGTCCAGAATATCCAGCTAAATTGAAGGACAAAGCAATAAATGTTATGTAAATCAAGCTTTCTTTTGAATCAATTTCTTTCAGGGTTAAAGAAAAAGAAAATCACTAACACATCAAAATCGAATCCCAAAATCCACCATCTTCCAATAATGTATCAACAAGACAATTGTTCATTTGTGGTTAATCGTTCTCCGCAACAAAACCCTCGAATGGTTGTAGGTCAAATGGTAGTATTGGACAATTGACATTAGACGGAAGCTCGGATGAAGATCCAAAAGCTGGGTCCAATTGATTTCCAGGCGGAAATGGGACACCTGTGATATGATCAACTCTGTCCGGAGCAGTATTAACCGGTAAACCTTTGCGCTGTGTGGCAACTGAGTGCTAGTCAGATTGCAAACCACAATCTTCGCTATCAACTGCCTTGTTCGAAGTTGAATTAGTTGGGGTCCTTGTATCCACCGGGATCAAGAGGCGTGGAAGTGGACGGTTGTGAATGATCTGTGTCTTTGGGAGATGCTGAAGTTCCTTTCTTGCTATTCAACAACACTTTCAAAAAGGCCGCATACAGGGCTGGCATGTGCTTCTCATCCACCAAAACCTCTTCTAAGAGCACTGTACAGTCATAGACTAAAATTGTGACTGCCAACGGGTCACACGTGGAGCTAAACTGTGGTCATTCAGAGATATGGTATCAGCAGTTGATTTTCTGGATTTGGCCTCAAAACTCCGCGTACCTTCAGTAAGAATACTGCAGCATAAGCAATGTATACAAATTGACTGTTGGGTGCATATCACAAAGCACCTAGAGGTCCAAGTGATCTTGTGCCATAGTGATCACTCGTGTCGCAGCGTCGTAACAGGTCAGGTAGACACTGTATAATCAGTTAGACGGACTGTGAGTCTATCATCGCATGATATAACAAGCAAAATCATCATCAAACGTATTGCGGAAGCTCAATTTGTTTGTCAGGGTTTTCTATTGTGTGTTGTAGCATAAAGCTCATGGTGAATAATCTGTGACAAGCAGTATCAAGAAGGCAAAGTCAGTTGGCGAGTACACAACAAAGAGCTATCATCAAAATTGACATCACATAGTAATTGTAATAAAACTCCTTCATGCTATGTCCGTATCCACCCGGGCGATCAAGCTCATTGTCAAGGGTACGAATGGTGCACTAAGAAACAGATAGAGTTCCTTCAGTCTGGAAAGAAATCTAACAAGAACAATTTGACATAACCTCGGTCATCCATTGATCTAGTGACCTATTGGGATGCATATGATTGGTAATCAGCCCATCAACTGCGAAGATCAGTACCCAAGAGGCGGCTTACTGAGAAAAGGTCTTCATCAATAAAGAGTAGTCTAGATTGGCGTTCAAGCCTGAGGGTGTACCAGTATGAGAATATAGCAAATCCAGAGATCTTGACTGTAGACATTTGAATACTCAATCATTGATAATCTTATAGAACAATTCTAAGCTATGTACGTGTATTCAATGTAGATCCACCATAGCTGTGATCCCAGAGTCGTCTGGGACCAAGGCACGATGTTTATGCCAACGTTTTGAAGAACTAATGATGAAATCTTCTCAAATTGTGTATGGTTTTCCCATCTGGGCTGATAATGAGCAATTAATAATAAAGCAACAAAGCCAGGTTCTTTGCCGGTTCAGAATCTCTTTCTCGTAGTGTTCTTGCTGTATAGATGAATCGTCAGGAATGGGTTTTTGCGACTGAGAATCTGCAAATGGCAATTGCACGGCGCTTTTCCTGTGAAGATTCAGATCCACTACCATACAGATATCTATACCAGAGAAGGCCCCTGTGTGATGTCAAAGGCGCTAATAGTTTCAAGCATCGGGGTATTGTGCCAAAAACTCACATGTATGGTCCTCTTCAAACCTTTCTGCGGGTTTGTTCCAAAGGGTCAATAATAAGAGTGCTTGAATGACTCCTACAGACTTATAGCCTTTGACCATCACATCAAAAGCAATGCGCTTTTCAGCCTGAGACAATTGAGATATAGCTTTTGACATTTTGCATAGTATCGAGATGCCACAGCACAGATGAAGGTGAATAAGAACGGCGAACAAGATCCGACTATTGTAGGTGTGTGAAAGTCTTGCTCGAGAATACAGCAGCTACAATAATCATAGAGGTAAGATTAGAAAGTTCACCTTAAAATGTGGAATTGACCAAGAGATAGTGTTGTGAAATCTGCAAGAGATCTATTAAAGACATACTGTGGGTTGCATTTGTCAAAAAAGATCTGGAATAATTCAATAGCTTCCTCATTAGTTAATATCTTGTCTGTCAGTAAAGCAGGGGGAGCTCGTTGTCCAATGACAATTCGTCGGAGTGGCAAGGTATGTCTTGGAGCAGGTTGAAAATATGATTGGTTTGCGACTCCGACCTTGCGTTTATGAGTCTTGCTACTATGATGATGATTCGTGTTAGACTTGTCAGCCACAGCAGATGTCGGCTCCTGTAGACTCAAAGCCGAAGAGCACTGAGACAAATTGTCATCATCTTGTCCCATTGGTTCTGACTCTTCAGCAATGTGATGTCGTGACACGTCATGCTCGTCGAGGGCTGATAGAGTGCGTTGATCCGGTGGCATAGACCGCACAGGCGATGTTCGTCTGTGAGACCCGCTCGAACTACAATCAGATCTATGCCGATTGTGTCTTTTGCGCAGGGAAGCTCTGCAAGTCATAAGTAGGAGTGTGTGGTGGATCAGTACCTTGTAACCGAGTTTTTCTCAAGATAGATGATGTCAATCGACTTACTCTGCCAAGAGGCCCAGGGAATTCAAAGTATTATTGGGTAAAGAATGTAGCCTAGGGCTCGGGGGCCGACTGAAGTCTGGAAGGGCAGCAAAGCAGGCTGAATCCAGGTGTTCATTGGTATGTGTCGTGGGATAAGCATTTGACATGCGCGGATGAGACCTTCAGAAGAGAATTGGTTCGGCCCAGAAGAGTTTGGTGCCAGAGGAGCCGTCAGCTGAGCCTTGGGTCCTCGTTGTAGATGGATTGCCAAGGGAGATTCCTATATGTGGAATTAGATTGCAATCAAGGATCAAAAGGTTCCGAGTACATGGAAATCAATTGACCTACTTCTATTCTTCTGTCTACTTAACCTGAAGCATCAAATTCTTGGAGTTACAAATGTGATAGGTCTATGGCAAACCTTCACTAATCACCCTCATCCATGCTCATCCATGTCCTCGATTGTAATACCAAACGCTCGGTTCAACAGGGTACCTTTATGGTCAAAAAAGAAAGATTAGATTTCAGTTTCAAAACAAGATAGGTTGATTGGAAGGGTATATAATTAAGCCATACTCCTTCCACTTGATTATGATCCAAATACTGCGACTAAGTCACAGTTGAAACCCTTTTGAGTAAACCTAGCTTGAAGTGAAACTGAGAGTTCAGTCTTAATTGTGTAATCTTAACCTCCATCTTGATCTTCCGATTGAAGGTTGCGAGTGTAATGAATGAAGGTGAGTAGCCGATCTGATTATTCAGAATAATGATAGATTAGCCATTGATAGCTAGTATAGTATATTGTAATTCGATATTGATGAGGAAAGATAAGATCAAGACCCAACTCACAGCCTAGAGAGATTCCAGTAGTGAACAGATGATATTGTTCTGTTTTTGTTTTGTAAGCATTGTTCAAGTTGATTAGTCAAAATGAATTGGTTTGCTGCATAGATTTGTTGAGTAACTGACGTGTGGCCTATGTTAAAGTATACGGTTTCCGATTCATTTTGAAGTAAAACACTGAAGTTTTTTTGACTCTTGGTATCATATTTCCGTCTCGCTTGACCTGAAATCAAATCAAACTTTTATATTGATATTCAATGGAAAGATTGCTAACTTCTCGGCGTTTTCTAAAGACGTATCTTCAAGTGAAATTGTCAATTAAATGAAATGAAGAACATCGAAAAGTCGATTCGGTTTCATTTGATTTAGACTGGAAATCTAAATCGCAAGGTACAATCACAAAAGCTGTCTAAAAAGAAAACCCAACTATCATCAACATTTACATCAGTCAATCGATTCAACTTTCTTTTAGAAATGAAAACTTACTCTGATTGATGCATTTGAAACTGTCCGACATGAACTTACAGTTCTTGTTAATTACCTATCAGGCATACATTCTAATCTGATTCAAAGATGAGAAGTATTAGAATTAGTAGAAACCGATCAGCTTTGAGGATTAGATGATGGAATTGATTGAATACAGTCAATTCCATAAAGAATGAAATGTTGGTTTTTCGAAAAAACATGAAGGTCCGTGCGCGACGCAGCCGCGGCCATTTCTGATCAGGCCAGGCTGTCAAACAAGCGCTCACGCACTCGATGATCTGCAGAAAATCGTTACAGTCGTCTCTCCAATAACCCATACCGTTTTATGGACACCAAAAAGTATGGGTTTTGATGGAGTATGTCCTATGGGGATCTCTCTGATAACCCATAAATCTTATTTTGGGGGTAAAATATGGGTTAGGAGAGAGATTTTTTTTTAAAAAACAATTTTTATTTCAAAGCAAAGTAAATAGTGAAGTAGAACAAAAAGCGGGAAGATTTAAGGATTGGATGAGAAGTAGTGCTTCAAATTTGATTGGTTCATTTTCTTTGAATGTGCTGAACTAAACTGCCGCAACGCTCGGCGAAGGGTTTTTCCGCAAGCCCTCGCTTCCTTGCATTCTTCATGCCTGAGGTATGCCATTACAACATCACTTGATTTCAGTAAGTCAGAATATGATGGTTGTGGAGGTACTTCAACTTCAATGTGCTCGGGTTGAGGGAGATCTTCATGACTGTCACGTTCCTGAATTGATTCAAAGATTTCCTCGGGTGTCCAGGTTTCAAGGCCGCTTGCATGCTCACCGTGAAGATTTAAGAGCTCGCTAATAGACATCATGTTTGATTTGTGAACAACTCGTAAGGAGATCAATTCTTGAAGGTCTTGCTCAAGATCCTGATGAGCAACATCATCAATCAAAGGCTCCGTGTTGAGACTCGCATCCGCTGAGTTTGGATCCTGCAGCAAAGATCCATCGGGATTTCGAGGGGAAATGATACCCGCCTTCCTATAACAGTTTGAAATTGTATCTTGAGTCACTTCATTCCAAGAGTTTTCAGCTCGCTCCATAGCGTCGATTTGATTGATTTTGAAGATTGTTCCAATGGGGACTTCATTTTCATAGCGATTGATCACATATGTAATGTATTCAGATCTATATCGACATTTCCATGATGCGATTATGCCAGCATCCAGCGGTTGAACATGTGATGTAAGGTTTGGAGAAAAGAACTCAAGGCAAATACTGGTAAGTTTGTACTCGGAAGGCTCCTTATGACCAGAAAAATTGTCAACTAAGAGTAATATAGAACGACCTTCTGCCGATAACTTGATGTCCCAGTCTATAATCCACTCTGAAAACAGCTCAAATGTCATCCATGCCTTTGCATTGCTCCGATAGTAGTATCCAAGATTTTCGCCGGACTTTTTGTGGAAGCAGGCTGGACGCTTTGCTTTTCCAATGATGAACGGTTTGAGCTTGTCTGTTCCATCTGCATTACATGTGAGTGCAAAGGTCAAGCGTCGCTTATCACCTTTAACACCTGATTGTTTGTCTTTAGACAAGGCTCGGTCTGGTGGCATTCTACAGTACGTGTTGAGAAATCGAGGCTTGTTAGTAAAGATCAAAAGTATGTTACAGTACAAATGTTCTCACGCATAGAACAATCCTGTTTCATCCATGTTATAGATGTCTCTAGGATGGTAGGACTTGGTGATATCCTGGATTCGTTTTCGTTCTGCAACGACCTTATCCGGAGTAGCTGAGCCCGCCTCGCCGTGTCTGACTCTTTGTCTAAGACCGTTACGTAATTTAAACTTGGTCAGCCAGCCTTCACTGAGCTTAAGCCACTCTGCTTGAGGCACTTTGAAAAGTGTTGCGAAGTGACGCCACTTGGCTCGTATCACATCTCCGGTAAGTGGAAGTCCGGCAATGTCAGCCTGTTGAACCCAAGTCTGTAGGTCTTCTGTTACTTGAGGATGTTCAGTCTCATTTCTCCGCTTAATGCCAAGTCCTACACCAGACTCGTAACTATCTCGTAACTTCGATTCATTATGTACCCAACTCGAGACTAGAGGTTGTGTTATGATAACACCAGGAAAACTATTTTCAAAATGTTTTGCTGTCTTGACCTGAACTCGACCATTTTTATTGTGCCAGTCTAACACTAATATACGCTGAGCCAGAGTGGCATTAGTACGAGCAGACTTTGATCGGGTTTTTTTAGAAGAACTCGAGTTTGGTTGATTGGAAGATTCAACACAAGGATCGTCTCGATTTCGCTTCTTGGGACCTGGGTGTTGAACAATACATAGGGATCAGATTTCACCATACATATTGGATGCTTTAGAAGTGTTTGCAAAGAGATATTCACGAGGTTTAGCTACAGATGGGTCCACAAAAACCTTGTGCTCAAACTTATAAATCAAGACCTCTAATGTCTTCAGCTCATCTTTGCTGAAGGTCTTAGCAGCATCAGAGACATTGTTGCTATTTTTTATTTTCTCAAGGACAAGAGCCTCATCAACCATATTTCCAGCGTTATCGATAAAATCTTCGTCTGCCTTTGAAAGCGCCTTCCCTTGGCTCAAAAGGTCTCGTAGTGGACCCATACGTCGATCATTTTCAGATTTCAGCCGATCGAAACCTTCTTGAATATTCGCGAGGGTGAACTTTGTTAGGTCTTTAGGAATCATCTTTATGCGGTGGAGTTTGTGTGTTGATTTGTGTGTTTGTGGGTGTATTGCTGACAAAAGTAAGTTGTACAGTAAGGAATTTCAAACTCTTGTTCACCAGTCTGAATCTACATCACCCAAAAGTATGGGTTTTTCATCGCTGGTTGGCCTCAAAAAAGTATGGTTTATGGGGAATGATGGAGATATGGATTTTCTGTCAATTTCCCCCGCCCATAAAAAATATGGACGGAAAAAAGCATGGGATATGCGAGAGTATGGCTTATTGGGTATATGGATTTTTGGAGAGACGACTGTAGTATCTTCTTTATAAGTTGCTTTTTTTAGTCTTTTTTTTGGTCTTGCGTTTTTTTTTCTTGGATGGGGTTAACCCTACCTATGCGTTTTTTTATCTTGGTTGGGGTTAATCCTATCCATCCCGAGTCGCCTCCGATTGGACATTTCCCCTCTCTTTATTCCCAATCCAGTTTTTTTATTTTTCACCCTTTCAACTATTCGATTTCACCCTCGAAGATGGGTTTTCAACGTTATTCAGAGGACCTCAAGCTCCTGGCTACTCGGCTGGCCATGGAGCGTGTCCCTCTTGCCGATATCAATGTTCGATTACGAACAAACATATCCCCTGTTTCACTATACCGATGGAAAACCATATTCCGTAACACCAACAGCGTCGTCAAAGACCCAGCAACCTACGAGCCTTGTGGTCGACCTTTCCTTTTGTCTGACGAGAACCTTGCCCGACTCCACGACCTTGTGAATGATCGCCCCGCGGTCTACCTCGACGAGTTGCAAACTGAAGTGGCGACTTTAACCGGGTTGACGATATCTCGTGCAACCCTCTGTCGTGAACTTCATAACCGTCTCGGCCTATCGCTCTTAGTCACACGAGGCGTCCATCCTAATCAATCCCCCGAAGAGCGAACTGATTTTATGTTTTGGGTGGCTGGAATACCACCCGAATATTGGGTATTTATTGGTACGTGCCCCACTCTCAATTCCTCAATGTGCTCGCTCTCACTAACCCTTTGGGTATTGCAGATGAGAGCGGAGTCGTGGGTCGTGATGCATCTCGAACCCACAGTTGGGCTAAGCGAGGCACTCGTACTATCCGCCAGGCCCGCCACACCGAACGTAGTCATTGGACCTTACTGCCTGCCGTCAGCGAGGAAGGCATGATCGCTGGGACTGTAATCGAGGGACCCGTCCGTAGGATCGATGTAGAGCTGTTTCTGAAGAACGACTTGGTAAGTCATCTTCAGAAACCGAGTGTTAATCAGATGCTGACTTTTATTTCCAGCTTCCCGTTATGAACCGATACCCAGGTCCGAACTCAGTCCTCGTGATGGACAATGCACGAGTCCATCACGGTGGCCAAATTTTGGAGCTTTGCAACCAGGCCGGCATACTTGTCATCTATCTCCCGGCGTATTCGCCGGACATGAATCCGATCGAAAATGTGTTTCATTGTACCAAGTGTCGATTAAAAAGGGAAGAGAGATGGTTGTTTGAGGAGGACAAGGCCGATTACCTACTCCTATTGGCCGCTAGAGTCATGACCCGGCAACTGATGCAAGCCCTAATCGCCCATGCTGGGTACACCACTCGTCACTATTGGGTCAGATACAACGCGCGATTTGCCGATTAGTTTATTTCTCTATGCCAATGGGTTTTTTATATCTTGTTTCAATACTGTTATTAACTGTCTTGGCTACGGTATCAAATGCTTTGTATGGGTCTATTTCAATATCCACTCTCTCAGTTTAAGAAATGATACGTTGTCTCTTTCCTGTGTCCTGACGATTGGTCTTATTAGAATCAGTCGAGTTAAATTGATACTATGTTTGTACCTCGAGCTTTTGTTTGTCATTTGATGGAAATTGGGAGCTTAGGGAAAAAATAAATGAAACCCAGTGTTTGTGTTAATCGTTTCATTTGCAATGAAACGTACGCTCGTATCATTTCCAGGATGATAACCTTAACCCATCGAGAGCTGGTCACCGCCCAATGAGTTGACCATTTGAACTAAATGCGCGTCTACAAGTTCGTAGACGAAGTCCTTAGGAAAGTGATAAGTCACGACTCAAGTCAAAATTGAGTGACTTGAGTTGTGATGCTGAGACGTGACATGATCACATCGAAAACTTCACATAATGCTGAAGAGGTAAATGTCAAACTCTCACTTTCCCGATGTCGTCTTTGTGGGGCAGAGATGGGGCTCGCTCGCAAAGACAACGTATGTTGGATATCCCATCAGTTTATTTCAGATGACCACATATGACTTCATTCCGTCAGTCAACAAACTACTATCAGAAGTGCGCACAAAACTAACTCGGAACACAAAACAAAACTAACTCGGAACACAAAATACCAAATTGAAAGAGATGATGGTAGCTGTTAAATGAGAGCCAGTATGGTTTTTATTAAACAAAAAAGGTGGAACACTTAAACAAAATCATTTGAATAGCGACATACTCGGTTCTTTTTTGAGTGGAAAGAGAATAAGGAGAGACAATATAATTTTTATAAAACAAAAAAGATATAAGATAATGGAATCTACATATTGTTTTCTTTTTTGAGTGGGAAAGAGAATGACACGTTTATGCGCGTCTTTTAGAAGGCATCACTTTGATTTCTAAGTCCTCATCGGAATCTGGAATTACAATACCCTTCATCCGAAGCTTTGATTCCTCCACTTCAACTAGATGATGATAAAACCTGCGAGCACACTCCATCAAGTTCCATCCAGTGCCGAATGGGATACCCCAACGCTCCATGTCGCGCGCGTCGTATGAGCCCGGAAATAGGAAAGGATAGAAGTTTTTGATTCCGTGATCTTCAAACGCCTCGATGACCAGGTCTTCCTCATTTTCAGGAACGTCAGCGAAAGATACGAAATCTTGAATGGTCGAAAAGTGCGCAAGTCTTTTAGCCTCATGGCGATCAACCTCAAAGTCCATATCTTGCATCTCAGCGTATCCCCAGGGAGAATCAGTAGATTTCCCTCCGGGTACGTCTTTGGAGGTCGTCTTGGAACGCTTGGCTGACATGATCGGGGTGGTGGTCACAAGATCACGTTTGATTGACTCCCACTTGAAGCCAGCTTCCTTTGGTGGGTTGTCCTTGGTCACTCCATCGGTTCCGCGGGCCTTGAGAAAGTAGAATAATCACATGATGAGTCAAAAAACCAAATAGAATCAAGACAAAGGGCCAACTTGACTTACCAAAGCTTGGGCCCACTTGACCATGTGCTCAAAGGACAGTATCATGATCCTAGTCGGTTGAAGCTTATGGACTAGGCGATACCCTTCTTTGCAGGTGTTGCCAAGCGCCTTATGATGAGCGATCAAATCCGTCAAGATTTGTTTTTGTTTCGGAACCGGGTCCGAATGATCGAGCTCGTCTTGCGAAGTTGGGCGGCCTTCATGAACAACGTTGCGCGCTGCCAAAACGACATGAGCCAACGATCGTTTCTATTTACCAAATGAGAAAATCATGATGTCAAAAATCATGAAGAAGGAACGAGTGAGTAGACGACACTTACCCCAATTTCTTTTTGAACCGCTTTTGAGGGATTCTCCATCGTCAAGGTGATCCCTTTTTCGGTTGTCGCATTTTTCTCGACCGCGGCAAAAAAAGCTTCCAAGTCATTTTCTTCCTTGGGCTGGAACTCTTTCCCCTTGCCATAGGTCGGATGCTGGGAGATGTAAAGCCCAAGCGAGAGCTGCTCGTTGGCGTCGGCAGTTTGGAAGAGGGCGGACATGCGGCCAGATGGGTTGTTCGTGATCTTGTCAGCGATTGTGAACAAGTGCGATTTGAGTTTCGCAATTGAATAGTTGGTAACGTCTATTTGTTGCTTCGTAACGGGAAACTTGTGCGCAATCCATCGGGCCTTGTGATTCGCCTTGACGGGGCCCTTGCTTGCTTCCGGAGTGTACAGACCAAAACTTATCAAAAAATCAAACAACTTCTGCATTCTAACCTCGGCTTTAGCCACTGGGACAGACAAATCGAGGTCAGTCCAGTAGGGCAGGGCAAAGATGATTATGGTTGGTGTGACTTACCCGGTTCAATGAATGGAGTCGGTCCTCTGACGGGGGTTCGTTCTTTGACCGGAGAAGAGTGTCGGAAATCGAAGTCCACCGGTGTGGCACTGGAAGGTTCATAGCCCTCATCAGCCAAATATTGCTTGGCCAATTTGGTAAATTCCGAATCGGACCTGCAAAGATCAGAATCAGTAAGTTGGATGCCTTTTGAATCTGAAATTGAAGACGTACTGGGGACTGATGTCAGAAAGATTAGACATGTCTAATACGTTATTGAAGATGAACGATGAATTATCGACGCTGAGAAAGAGGTGGATGAATAAGAACGAATCGGGAGAGAATGGAGAGTGATCGAAATAAGCTGAGTCGAATGAAGAAACTGTGGAAAGGGGTGTTCCAGAAGAGTGAGCAGAGTGAGCGCGGCCGGAGATTGATGGTTGAGGTCTTGCCCATCGGGCCATCGAGTGACTTCTCATCAGAGATGAGAAATGTCGTACGATGCGAAGAAATCAACCTTCGTGAAAGTTGTTGAAAATTGAGAATCGTGACCGTTGTTGAGATTTGAGAAGGGGGAATCTGGACAGGATCTGGACAGGATCTGAGTATTAATGCTGATCCTGATGGTTCGTGGCCCGTCTGGCTACACGGGGCACGGACCATCATGTTTTTTCGAAAAATGAACATTTCATTCTTTATGGAATTGACTGTACATATTTGAGATTTAGAAGCAAGGATTGAAGCATCTTTTCAGAAGAAAAGAAAAAGAAAAAATCAGTTTTTGTTTTGATATGGATATTGGGAATAGATAACGAATGAAAAAAGATATAAACAAACAAAGACCTGAAGGAATTGAAGGCTGTAAAAAAAGACGATCGTTTTGGTTATAAATCTAGTTGATTGTCCTTCCATAATTGCAAGAAGATCTTCGCCACACCATCTAAACAGTTATTTAAGCATACGGGTAACTCCTTCTTGAACTGATGTAGATGAAATGTATTCTGGTTTAATCTTTCTTCTGGATCATATAGTTGTGATTTTGGTTGTTTCGATGTATTTATCACTGGGTATTGATTGACAATTTGATGAAGCTACTGAGATTCTTGGAGCCGTACATGTCCCAGTAAAATTGAAAACAAGCCAAGAAAATATGTAAATTAAACAGAATTAAACAAACCAAAAAGTTGATTAAAAAATGATTTGTTGGGAAATCGCTCACTGAGAAGTTTCATCATCACCATCATTGTCTTCTGCTAAATCCAAATCCTCATCAAATGGTTCATCTAAATTATCATGCTTCTTTTTTCTCAAATTTTTCTCCGATAGATCATCTTTGAGTATTCATAAAAATCCCATAAATCCAGAATCAGGTAAACTTATAAATTGTGATAAATCCTTTGTATATTGATTTGAATCAAATTCTATATCTAAAACACTTGAAAAGATCGAGAAGAGTTATTCTAATTGAACGAAGTTGATGGTTTTGTTTGAAATGATAATCACAGTTCTATGATTGATTGATGGTCTGTAGTTGATGCTGATAATGATGAAGTGGTTGGATTGGATTAATGTGTGATCCCTTACGGATTGATTTGTTTTGGTCAATAAGCCACTTTTGCGTGAGAAGGAAGGAGTTTAATCAGGTTTTGGGCAAACCAGTTTGCTCTCAACTTGTATGATATGATTCCTACAGACGTTGAATGATGTTTGGTTATAAGTGGCATCGGTTACGGTGAAAGTCATCATGATTAGGTGTGGCTGCCTGGGTAGGAGACTTATGTGTGGTGTTATGAATAAATTGTAAGTCCAGTGGATTGATTGTTGATTATACATGTTCGGAGATTTGATATCCAAGAAGGAAACAATAGACAGTTGATGATGGGCTGTGGTGGGTGTTGCCTTGAAAAACATTATTCAGTCGTTGATGGGATATCATGTTGCCTACTACCTGTGTGAAGGAGATCATGAGTCTTGCAAACAAAAGCGTGATTGTGGTAGTAGTTGATTGACATCGCCAATGGGTAAACTCGCTATGAGAGGACAATTTGCGCGTTAGTGAATCACGGCAACATAAGATGTGTGCGGATGGGTTACAGGTTGATTGCGGAACTTTGCTTGTGTACAGTCATTCAAGATTTGCTTGGCCAATTTCGTTTTTTTTTTTTTTTTTTTTTTTAAATACAGGTGAGAATACAAGCATAGCCTTCAAACGGGTCAGGCTAAACAGCCTGCCGCGTCAGACCACTTCCATCATCCATCATCCGATTCCATCATCCGATATCATTTTCATTGTTTAACTTCATCAAATTTACCCGGTCATGGGATTTGTGAAGTATAGTGCACAGCTGAAAGTTATTGCTGTGCACAAACTCTTATCCGGACAATCTCCTCAATCGATTAACGAAGAACTTCTTACAACGATCTCCGACAAGTCATTTGTGCGATGGAACACCTTATACACTCATACTCACGCGGTTGTTCGCGATCCGGCTACGTACAAACAACGAGGTCGACCAACACTTTACACTGACGAAGGTCGAGAGTTCATGCTTGAACTCATCGACAACGATCCTACCCTGTTTCTTGACGAAATCCAAGAAGCCATGTACGATCACACGGATGTACTGGCTTGTCGACAAACTATCGCAAACGACCTAAAAGAACGCCTCTTCCTTACTGTTCATAAAGTTATCAAAGTCGATCCAAATCAGTCGCCTGCCTTACAAGCAAGATATTCTGCTTCTGTTGCACATATTCCACCCAAGTATTTGGTGTTCTTAGGTTAGTACTTCATCCTCTTCTTTCTTCGGGAAGACTTTGTACTGATGTGGATTTTGTCTTCCTAACTTTGTCTAAGACGAGACTGGCTTAAGATTACTGGATGTCCAACGCAATCATGTCCGGTCTAAAAAAGGTCAAAGACCGACAGCTTTAAAACGATCGAGGCACGGGGTTCACTACAGCGTCCTAGCTGCCATCTGCGAGATGGGTCTCTTGGCTTGCAACGCCAAGGTCAACACTTATCATCAAAACAAATTCGAAGCGTTTTTAAAGCATCTTTTAGTGAGTATCCTTTTCTCTTGCTTCAGATCCAAAAACCGAGCTGACAATGACTGTATTTATTGAAGTTGCCTGTTATGCAACCATACCCAGATCGCAATTCAGTTCTGGTGATGGATAATGCACCCATCCATCACCGTGGAACAATTGAACGATTGTGCGAGGACGCAGGGGTGTTATTAATATATCTGTCACCTTATTCTCCAGAATTTAATCCTATTGAGCGAACATTCGACGTCTTCAAGGCCACTCTTTGTCGCAACGGTTTGCTTGCACAGGCTCCAGATAGGTTGAAGTGTTTGAAGACAGTTTTTAGTGATGTCTGCACTAGTCATTTTATCACCTGCTTATACAAGACTTGTGGTTATAGACCACGTGACTAAGGATGATGAGTTTCAAAGGAGTTTTATCAAAACATTGGGGATTGAGCTCTCAGTTGTCTTACAGAATAGTCTGGTTAAAAGAAATCGTTGTTGAAATTGTCTTTGTAGTGTCATTTGGAAAGTGGTCAATGAAATGGTGTCCTACTGCAATTCCTAAAGTGCCTTTGACCCAAAACTTTGAGAGATTGAGAGATTGAGTTGGAATACTGTGAGTAATGAGATTAGAAACATCTCAAGTTTCAAGAAACACCTTGAGTAAGATGTTTATGGAGCTTAAAGATTTCAAATGTTGAGGTTTCTTGAGTTTCAATAAACATTTCAAAACACAAAAACTCAATAAAATTCCTTTTTCTTACTTTGAGTCAAGTTCAAGAAAATCTCACTTGAAACTGCAATCACTTTTGGGGCGTCAATTTATTCACTAAACAATCTTTGCATTACAGAATAAAGCCAAACAACCAACGATAATAATAGAGGAGAGGTCTGATCATAGTATACTTTACTATAGCTACAACATATTGAAGACATGTTTACAGGACGAAGGTCAAGGTCATTACTTTTTTGATTGAATAAGGCTAGATACGTCCAAAGGCTAAATTCTTGAGGTGCTGTCGATACATCACAGCACTTTCATGGAGACGAAGACGAGGGCCAAAGTCAAAGCCAAACTTCTCCATTGTTGAGATGTCAAGGGCTGATGAAAGGAACATCTCGAAGTTCACTATATCATAGAACTTGAGTAAACCTCGAGTTTTGTGATCGTCTATGCCGATTGAACAATACTCAAGGTATTGTTCAAAGTCAGACAGAGGTCTTGGGGCCGGGGAATCTGATCGGGGGGCAGTTGGTTGGCGACCGTTGTTGTTGACATCGCTGTTCAATGAGAACAGACCGTTCCCAAGTGAGACCAAGGAGGAACTTTGAGACGCAACCAAGTCAGAACGAGAAGGCGCCAATTTGTTGCCGGACTTTGATGTGGCATGATCAATTCCAACGTATTTGAACATGATGCGACGAGGTGGGTTCAGTTGCGTAGCTCCATGTCGCTTATGGACCTGTGTCAAATCAATTGAAAGACAGTTGATTAAAACTTGCCAACTCAGATGGAACTCAATGAACAAACTTACGATATCACCAGCCCAAATGTCAAACATTGAATGTGATAAGTATATCACGGAAGTAGAATCGTCCGGTTTGACATAACCCATACACTCCTTGCCACCAATGTTGGTATGACCATACGTACGCATGAGCTGGGTGTGTTCGGCCTGAATCGCAGCTGTGACTCCAATGGCCTGCTCCAGAATACCACGACTGTAAGCAAATGAGAAGGAAAAGAGAAAAGGTGGAACATGAACATACCGACATCTCGACGTCATTGTGTTGACCAGTATCCAATGCGTCTGGACGGCGGTGTGCGACCGCTTGATTGAATAACATGTCCTGTTTGAAATAAACCAATGTATTAGTATCAACTTGTGAATACGAAAAGACAAGGATGTTAGTTTGAACTTACTCGGGAATCGGTTCGTGCCTTTCTTTTTGGGTCCCCCATGACAAGTCGAAATCCAACCTCCTTCCCCGGCTTGAGGAGGATCATCTTCTTGAGCTTATTGAAGGTTTCATCGTCCGGAATTGCCGGCACTGCTGTCTTACTGAAGGCCTCGCCACTACAAACATAACCCTTGAGAGATAGATTACCCTCCTCGTCAGCCACCCGAAGTAGGTCTCCAGAAGGTGCCTTGTGTTCGTTTCAAGCCTTATAAAGTGATTCCTTCATATCATTGAGCGTAAAGCCATGAATTTGAAGTAATTTTTCAAAAGGTTGTTTGGTTACGTAGTCCGCGTAGGTGGTAGGCGCTCCAGAGCGTCTCTCAGCATCGGAAAGGTGAATAGGAATATAAACATGGCAATATATGCTGGTTCGAATAGGTTTGTGGTCCTGAGGAGTGACTATCGGTCCAGAAGGGTTGATGGCGCCCGGGGTTGGACTCGGTGATTGGGTTAGATCCACATCAATATGTGGATCTAGTGGAAACATGGTCAGTCTGTCTTCAGCATTCAAGAGTAAGATAAAAAACACTAACCTGCAATCGCATGTTCACCTCGGTGTTCAACGCTTTGATTTCCAAACAATGGATCCCTATGACTTAAAGTTGAAGTGACCTGTGCCTCGCTGGCCATGATATCAATGTTGGGATGGAGTGTACAACGGAACTCGCGAAGACCAGGAGGTTGACACATATCAATGTGAGTTAACTCGGTATCGAGATATTGGCGTTTACCACCGTATCGAACGTCTTCCCAGTGGTGACCGGGTCTAAAACAGAATTTCCATAGGTAATCAGCAGTCAATTGATGATACAAGTCGAAAGAAATAGAAGAACTTACTTGTGCATATAACAAGGGCTGCCACCGCGGCCACGAGGAGGACTAAGGCCTTCCTTTGGGGCCTGTCTTGCTCGTTTGATTGCGCTAATGATGAAAATAGGATTCGAATTGGAAAGTGGGTTGATTGAATGAGTTGAATCCGGAAAAGTGGGACAATCGGATGATTTTAAATCAAAAGAATTGTCAGATTGAATATGAATCGAAATCAAAGAGGAAGGAGGATATCGAAAGGAAGGAGGATATCGAAATGGAGTAAAGGAGGATATCGAAATGGAGTAAAGGAGGATATCGAAATGGAAACTTACGCCTCTTCTAACGCACGCGCCTGCTCCTCGAGTTGGACTTGACGTTTTGAGGGTCCTCTCGGCATGCTGGTGAAGGTTTCAAGGTGGTTTCAAGGGTTTCGAGGTGGTATGCGTGAGAACCGGTCAACAGCAAAATTCATATCTCGTTTGAGAGATATGCTTATAAAAACAGCTGTATTTGAGCTGTATCACTGTAAAAAACAATTTTGAAATTCAAAATTGGCCAAGCTAATCTAGCTTGACTGTATTTTTGCCATGCGGAACTTCGCTTGTGTATTTTTGCCAGAGTTTTGTATTTGAAGTGCCTTTGTGGTTAAATGTAATGATACATAATATAGTCTTTGTTAGCCTATTAGTGTCTGTTAGGCTAGTTGAGTCAATAAAAAGTTTGTAGAAAGTCCAATAACTTCTACCAAAGTTGTGTAGATCAATATCTGCAAGTAGTAATAGACTTGGACTTGACTCTTGAAACTGAGCCTTGGGTTGTAATTGCTATTTCTAAGGTTTTTATTATAATATGTTGCCCAGTGGTACTCTGGTTTAGTACTCACGGCTGACAGTCTTGTACTGTTAGCCATCCCATAGGGTGTTGTTTGGTTTTAGGACATGGTTTTTTTAAGGCTTTGAGCCCAGCCAGCTTCAATTTATCTGTTCAAGGTTTTCTGTATATACCATCACTGCAAACACTATTCAACTTCCCCAATTGGGCAGGAGAAAATGATTGGGAGTATGATTTGTCATAAAATGATCTATCACTCCACACCTGAGACATAACACCCACACTACATATGTGTAGAAGGCTCAGTGAATAGGTGATTATCATGTACATACAGTTTTCCTGAGTTATCTGCTCATCAGGATATGTTATTCATATGTAATACATGCTGTAACTTTTTTCAGATTGACAAAAGCATTCAAAAGATTGACTACATACACTGACTCAACGTTTTGGTGTAATCTCATCAACTCAACTGCATGTAACACCCTTTCTGTTACTGAGAAATAGCTTCAACAATAAGGGTACTCAAAGTAAGTATGTAGCACTACATACGTTTTGCTACATACTTTTTTTGGCGGGAAAAAGAAACAAATATACTTTGGGCCTGGTTTTCCCCACCAAAAAAAGTATATAGTAAAAAGTATGTACACATGCATACTTACTTTGAGTACCCTTAATATTCCCCGAGCAGCTACAGAATTATATGTATGGTGGGAGACAGCAAAGATAAGGAAAATCCCAATCAGTACTTTTACCCGGTCTGTAGTCCCAAATACAGTTGAAATTGCTGTAATCATTGAAATCATATGTAATTTTGTAAATCAATAGCCCTTCCTCGATATCAATTGACTTGATATCACCACTCAAGACAACCTGATGGCTCTTTCCAGGTCTCAGAAGGCTCAACGTTATCGACAACGCGGCAATTCACGACCTAAAAAGAGACCCAAGTATCGAAATGAACCGTGGCGCAATCAGAGCTCTGATGAGCAATCCGACTCAGACCTTTCAAGTTTAACATCTTCATCCAATTGTGAATCAGAAAGCGAATCAGACCTTGATGAAACTAACGACTCTGAAGATAGATCTGAATCCGAAGTTGAACTCAAATCTCAATCTCAATCCAAAGACTCTATCCCTCACCTGCCCCAGAAAGTTGTCAAGACCCCTTGTCAGATTGCTGCGATCAACCTGGAATGGGAAATTCTCAGAGATGCCATTGAAGAGGCTGCAACTTACTACAATGATTTCGAAACCTCAAACTCAAAGGCCATTCAACAGTTTGATGAACTATCAGAGTTACGTGATTTCAATTACATACGAAGAGAAATGGAACTTGCTAGAAAAGGAACTGCATCCATGGACGCCTCGATTGCAACAATCAAGAGATCTCTTCGGCGACAGAGAGCACCTTTAACCGGATCCGAAGTTGGAAAGTCTCACGCTGAGAGGTTAAGAAAACAAGCGTCACATGTCATCACTTACAAAAGATTACCCATCCAAGGAAATGGCTTAGCCACCAACCACTTTTCAATTCTAGATGATATGGAGGTGTCTTGAGCAATTTTTGAATGGATATCCACTCATAAGGTTGGCAAGGTGAGTGAGTCTTATCTCAACTCTTGTCAATTATGATTCAACTGATTTTATTTTGTTCTCTTTCATCAGGTTTTGCCCAGGATGCTTGTAATTCACCTTGCCGATGTGATCCTACCTCGGTTCGATCAGTACAAAAGTCTAATCTCCGATAGAACGGCTCAACGTTGGATGCACAACCTAGGGCTTACGGTCAAAGCATACTCAAAATGCCTCTATTACGATGGACACGAACGTGCTGACGTAGTAATCTATCGACACCAATATGGCAGCCAACTCAAAGAACTTTGCAAGCGCGAAGTTCACTACCTTGGACCAAATTGTGATGAGATTGTGTATCCTGAACTCAAAGGCTCGGATCGGGAGATTGTACGTGTTTATCAAGATGAGTGTACAATTCACACTCACGAAGAACCTCTGAAGGGATGGTTTGCGGAGAAAGACTGTGCTTTCAAGCGCAAGGACGATGGCAAGTTAATTCACACATCGGATTTCACTGAAAAAAAAACATGGTCGACTCGTGGTACTGGAGGATTCCAACTGCCCTCTTCAATTCAAGGACGCTGCTGTCGTGATCTACCCCGGATCAAATGGGGATGCATACTGGAATAGCCTTCAACTTCAAAAGCAAATTGAAGAACGAGCAATTCTGATTTTCAACTTTTTGAATCCTGGATGCCAAGCTTTGTTCATCTTTGACTGCTCGTCTGCGCACGAGTCCTTTGCACCAAATGCTCTCCGAGTCAAAAAGATGAATATGGGATCTGCTGGTGGACAACCTCAACTCCGAAGCACGACCATTCCCACAGACGATCCCAATATCCCTGAAGGCCTTCGTGGATAAGTCCAATCAATGAACTTCCCTTCTGACTATCTCGGCATCAAGAAGATCAAGAATAAACATGATCTACAGCTAGCAAATGAGCCCAAAGGGGTTCAGCAAGTTCTTGTCGAGCGGGGCTTATGGTCATTTCATAACGAGAAGCGCGCTTCAAGAGGTCTCAAACAACTTAATCTCAAGTGTGACCAATGTAAACTTAGCGGACACGCCAAGGAAAAAATTCTCAGAGCAGAACGTCTCATTCAAAATTTTGAAACACCAAATCCTCAAGACATTATGGACTCTGCCGAATCTGTGCCAGCCGAAGGTCAAGGCCTTGACTGTTGTGCTTACAAAATCTTATCAAATCAATCGGACTTCAAGAACAAAAAACCAGTGCTTCAAACGGTGATTGAAGAAGCTGGTCACATGTGCACATTCCTCCCGAAATTTCATTGTGAATTAAACCCGATTGAACACATTTGGTGCTATACAAAGGGAGGCAAGTTCATTCAATCTACATATATTACATAAATTAAGCAACTGCTAACAAGATCAAACAACATTGAAAACAAAATTTAGGATTTCGAGATGTAAGCCACACAGCTAGTACCCTACAACAGAGTAAAGCTCTATGGGAAAAGCTTAGGACAAGCTGTCCGGTGGTGACAGTCCGTTGTTTTTTCAATCGATGTGACCAAATGAGACATGAACTAATGTAAGTTTTCTTCTTCACTTCAAGGAATCAGATTTTGATTTCCTTTCCTTTGATCGATCTGTTTAGGGAAAAACACTTTGGTCCAGACCCTACCGCTACAATTTACAAGTCTCATCGCCGCATCTGACTTTCAAAAGGTATCAATTTCCAATCACCAACTGCTTTTTAAAATCGATTTTTTACTTTTTTTACTTTTGGTAAGCTCAATTTGGTTATTTCTTTCTCATCTTTTGTCAGAGTGTTGTATCATCGTGTCCTCAGCAGCCTTATCATTTTTTTGTATGATTACACACACTGAATTGTCTAATATACACGTTTTGAAATATGAATGTGAAGTCAAAATAAAAAAAAACAAAAATCTTGTCGGATCCCTACAAAAAGCTACTTTTGAGATGCTCTGGATGATGGCATCTCAAAAGTAGCTTTTTAAAACGATACCTTGAGAATTGCAGGCTGGGCTAGATTTTACAGACTGCTAAAGGACCGACCGGGCTTTTCCTTATGTTTGGTGACTCCCACTATAGTGATTCTTTGGGGCAATTTTTTCCAAGTCAAAAAAGTTACATGTGGTATAACATGTGATTTATTTATTCTGATGGGCAAAAAACTGAGCAGACCTGTATGTACATGATATGTAGACAACTATTTACTTGGCTTGATGCACATATGTATTGTGGGTGTTATGCCTCAGGTATGCAGTATTGGATCATTTTATGACAAACTGTACTATTAATCATTTTCCTCTTTCAACTTAGGGAAGTGTTTGCAGTGCATTGTTATATTCCTCTCTTTCGCCGTGGTTACTATGAACATTCACAAACCAGTTCCCCTGATTCTGAAGGTTAATATAATATAAAACAATGCCAAGGGATCAAATTATGGTGCAGGACAACAGATATATAGAAAGGTCAAAGCATTACTTTTACATGTAGAGCCCTAAATTATACAGGAGTTGATTTTTTTCATACAGAAGGAACATGAGTTGTTCAATTGTCCTGCACAGCTACTTTCAATATGCTTCTGAAGAGGTCATCTCAAAGATAACATGGGCTCCTTAAAAATCTGAGAGTTGAGGGCTTGACTAGATTATGTAGATTGATCAGGATTTTCCTTATCTTGGGTGTCCTCCACCATAGGGAATCTCAAGTTGACCAAAAAGTTCAACTTTAGTGGTTTGTACTTCCAGTGTTGTGAAATTTAAAATTTTCAAAGAGACTAATCATTCTGAGAAAATGAGTCAGTGGTGGGGTTTTCCTACGCTTTCGTCAAGATTAGGAATCTGTCCATGAGCGTGAAATGGGCTCATGTAAGCAGTCAAATGGATGGATGATCTATAACAGACACTAGATACAGTTGGAGTTTGGTTTTGAACCAAACACAATCACTTTCATAAAACTTGTTTTGCATGACTTTGATCTAACTTGACCACCCCATTGCTTGAGCCTTATAGGCCTTTGATACCCTTTAGAAGACGTTTTTGATCGACAATTATCTGTCTCACTGGCACGGGCCAAATAGGCGAAGCTACCTCTTTGGATTTGTCAAAAGACAGTTGAATTTACAATTATTTCATTCTAGAAAGTACAATCATGAACAGTCTATGGAAGGAGCAACCAAATGATTCGCCCTGGAAGAAGTAGAGGCTAGACACGCGACGAGAATGTTTGGCCGGGATGTAGCTTACTGGCTAACTCTATTTCATGAGAGCCTCGCGTTCGGCCAAGACCTTTTTGATAGCCGGTCTTTCAGTCATCTTGTTGATCCACTTATCCAAGGCTGGATGTTCCTTTGAACCATCATAATTTTCCAAGATACCAGTGGTTGCATGACGGTGCCAAGGGATGAAAGACTGTTGTAGAAGCAGAACTCATCAGAGGCAGACTCAACATCAATCGAGTCAAACACTAACCAAGTCGGCAATGGTGTATTTCCCCGCAACTAGCCATTCCTCTTTGCTTAGGACACTTTCTAAGACGTCAAAGACTCTTCTAATCTCTTTTTCATAGCGCTCGATTGCTGATGGGATTCTGTAGGAGGATCAGACCAATCCATATGTCAGTGAGAAATGGTACACATCTAAAGGGTTGCTCAAAGAGACTTACTTTTCAGCGTGGTACTTTTGGAACCATACCGCTTGACCGAAGTACGGTCCTTGACCAGAAGCTTGGAAAAACAACCATTGGAGTTGTTTGTACTGAGGTGAAACGTATCAAACATGGCCTATCAGTTGATATTTGGAGGATTGCATTCTTGAATGGATTGTAGAATTTACCTTTTCCTCCGGCTTGGTGACAGATAACTTGCCTTCCTTGTCATAGGTGTAGACAATATATTCGAGAATCGCGTTGCTTTCCCAAAGACTGAAATCCGAGTTTCTGTTTCGTATGTGACGTTAGTGGAGATATTCATGGTAAAAAGGAAATCTGGCCCGACCCACTTGTGATCAATGATGGTAGGAATGCGACTACAAAATTCGGTAAAGTGAATTATATCATCATCAGATCATTCGGAAGCAAATTCAGACTACAGAGCACTTCATGTGCTAGGTCTAAAGATTCTAGATGACTGACCCATTTGGGTTGAGCTTGACATGTTCAGGCGACTTTTGTTCACCTTTTTGAAAGTCGACGAAGATAGTCTCATAGCTAAGACCGAGTTCCTCGAGGAGAAAGGCCACCTATAAACATAGAGAAGTATGAGTATCTCAACGATTAGTGAGCAAAATTGAGATTGTATGAGTTACACACCTTCCATCCGTTCGGACCACCCTTTGAGGATGATGAAAGATCACGTAAGACAAGAAATGAGCCTTGTTTATTTCACTGGAGCCTTGTGTTATGGATCAAGCAATGAGGTGATGATGATGTAAAACATACCTTGTGACTGTAAAGTGTGAATTGTTTACCGTGAGACATGATTGCTAGCTATAAATCAAAGAAGTTCAGATAGGAATCCGTGAAGGAGAGAAGAAGACAACTCGATCTATTAAATAGTGATTTTACCAATAATTGGTGGTGATGACTCGATGACGTAGGTTGTATTTCTTTACTCTGTAAATTAATCAAAGGTTCATCAATTTCTTAATATGGAACTTGATGATTTCCCTTGGATTGATAAATTGTAATGGTACATTACTGACATGTCGGTTTTTGATTGGTTACGCATGAAGAACTCTCGACAAACAAGCCAATTTCATGATCATCAGACCCTCAAACGCGTGTGGATCGTCCGTGGATGAGTCATCACAAATGAATTCCAACACCGGACGGATCCCACAGCGGGCATGTCCAGCGGACACACGGTCGTTGAGCTGCATGCCATGTAGATACAATTCACGTTAAGGTATTTCACTTAACTAGACCAAGTCTTGTTCTTGCAAGGAAACTTGAACATCACAAGCGCGGCTTCATCGGAAATAGCTTGTTGACCGACTCTTGTGAATATACGGCACATCGAAGATCTTTCGTTCGAAGAACACTCGTTATCATATGCGCAAATATCTGTCGGCTTCGATCGTTGAGCATCGTTCCCATCCATTCATGCCTGGTTAAGCATTCCCCTTTTTCCAGAAGGAAGATGATCAATGGTATATGAGAGAACATCGATGCATTCCGGTACACAGTTTTGCATATACACGCCTGACTTGGGCTCATTTTTTGTGATGATTCCATTGATCACTGCTATCCAGAATCATTTCGTCAAAATGTTCCTCGTTTCGATTCATCCAGAAGATGTAACTTCGGATTCAGACTACCGACGCTGCTAAACAGTCCCGGGCGTATGGGAATCCCTTGCGGCCACGCTGGTCGTTCGAGGTGGGTTTCTCTAGGTGACTAGTCCATCAACCCATCAACGTTGCCAACAATCTTATTTTGGTCTTCCGTCCCGGTAATCGAAAGAACCTAAGAGTCTGCATTGATCACCGTTTCCTGGAGCGATATCATTGGACTTCAAGCGGTTGAATGCATGAATCCTGAGACCTTTCAACTTTGACACTTTCTACCAAAATCGCCTTACCCAGGACTTGGATAAGCAATTCACATCATAGCACCGATTGTAAAGAGCGATGGCGCATGCTTTGATGAACACGTACTCTCATGGGTTTCGATTCAATCCACTTCGCCAACTTTTCGTTGTATCTCTGCTCGCCTCAATGCCTTCAATCCCTCATGCACAAATATCTTTCTTCACACCGGCCCCAATATTTTCAGGTCCACCGTTTCTGAAGGACCAGCAAGAAGATAATCAAATGTTATTGGCTGCCACTTGGCAGATACTGGTATTCTGTCTACTAGTGCGTCATCCTTATCCTATCTCGTGACACACTTGTTCATTTTTTTCGTTTTACAGGCTGCATTATTGGCTTCCATGGTCTCTATAATACGTCGGGGTCCAGAAAGCTTTCGACAAGGATGGTTTCTATCAGAAAAGGCAAACGACGTCAAGCCAGTGATTGAAATCGTAGTGCCAGACGAAAAAAAGACTGGAGGTCTACGTCAACTTTATAACACGACCTTTCTTCAAAATATACCATGTTGTAAAACGCTTACCCTTGGTCAAAGCTTGATCTGTGCTGTAAGAGACTCTAGTCTTCATCAATAAACACAGTAGTGGACTCTAAAGTCGAAATTTTGGAGAGTTCAGATATTCTTAGGCCTCATCATCATCATGAGCATACTCTCGAATCCAACACCACTACAAAATCCACGAAGGTTTGGCTACCTTGCGCTTATAAGTATAGTAGTAGCAGTTTTGCTTTCGATGAAAAACGGGCCATTGAGTCTGGCAGGGATAAGCTACGAGAAGGTTTGTTTCAAGACATGAAACGTTTTTTTGATTCGCCTATATCCTTGTTCTGAAAATGACTTCTGTCCTCGAACGGGTGCAGATCAACTTTCTTCACAAATTTGTGGGAAGAGTTGTGACCGCTGCGGTCACTGTACATGGAGGTCTATTCTTGAAAATGTACCTCGATGGAGTCATCAAGATTTCACTCGCAATGTATATTGGAGGTGGAATGTGGATCGCTCTGTGAGTACATTTAACGACATTTACTTCTCTGATTTCTCGATGTACCTTTATCCGCTTATTGACGTGAAGTTGGTCTTCAACTCATAGTGTGTGTATGTCAATAACTTCATTCCAACCTATCAGGAAGCGGTTTTATGGGCTCTTTTACTGGGTCCATCTATTGGGATACAGCGGCATCTTTAGCGCTGCAATGTTTCACTCTCCTATGTTGAGACCCGTAAGTTTTTATAATCAGAAATGATTGGTCTTCGAGATAAAGTATTGATCTCTGTGAATGTCTTTGGACTGTGTTAAGTATATCATCTCGGCGATTGTACTTCATTCAGCTTCAACGGCTTGGCAACTTTTCAAAGCAAATAAGATGAATGCCACCCTCACCGCCTTACCTGGCAAGTTTGTTATGCTTGAGATTCCCGGATTGAAATCAGGTTGGAAACCTGGTGAGCCATTGTTTTTGAAAATTCACTGATGAAACAATAGCTGACCAGCCCGCATGTACGTATCGATTGGACGGAGTAGGACAACATATCCGAATCCGAATGGGTAATTTCTCGCAAATCCTCCAAGCACATCCGTTCACAATAGCCACAAGTTCAGGTAATCCCTTGATTTTATACATCAAGGTTTCTGGGAGATTCACTCGAACCATTTACACACACGCTGAAAGAGCCCAAGAGGCTGAAGAATTAGAACTGAAGCCATCAAACCATTCAGATGTTGCTACACTGCAAGGAAATGAAACTACTCAAACAGAAGGAGATGATGCAAGTGAAAAGAGGAGTTCCCTTCCCTCAACAAATAGCTCCACAATTCGATTATTGGTTCAAGGGTGCGTGTATGATATGGTCTCAAATCCTTGGCTAAGCCGGCATTGTCTGATCATACGTTGACTTTTTTTTGTTTGAAGTCCTTATGGTGGAATGGGACCGCACAGTATGAAGGATTTTGGAAGCGTTTTCCTGTGTGTAGGTGGATCAGGAATCTCATATCTCACCAGCACAATTATGGATATTGTGACAGAAAAGATGAATGGAAGATGTTCAACCAAACGGATCAAAGCATTGTATGTTTTGCAAGAGTGGGGTGAGATATTTTTTTCTTTAATGATACCCTCTTCCCATCTCTCCAATCAAGTTGGGGAAAATATTTACTTTGAGATTAGGAATCACCCTTATTTTTATAATTAGGCATGAAGTGAGATAGAGAGATGCTGATCTGTCTTCACTTCTTTTCCGAACTTATCATCTTTGGTGACATTTACCTTGAATTTAATCTAAATAAATTCAGATGCCGCTCAATATTTTGGAAAACTCTTGGGGATTCAAATGGAAAGGGCTGAGATGTGTGGAATCGATTTTGAATTACAAATCTTTGTGACAAAACAAGAATACTCAAGATATTCACAAAGAACATTAGATGGGATCCAGGTGTCTTGGTCTAGACCCAAAGTTAATGACTTATTCAGAGAATTTCTCAAGACTGTCACTGGTGGATGGGGAGTTGGTTGTGGTGTATGTGGTCCTCGATCATTATCCGCAGACTTGAGGAAAGCAGTGGGGGGAGTTTCAGTAGGGGACGCTAAACGGCTTGGTGGTATCACATTTTACTCGTAAGTTTTTGCTTAAATTTTATCAATCTCTTTGAGAATGATGTTCATTTTGCCCATCCTTTATTTTTTCGACTCCAGGGCGGACTTTCTTTGAGTTTGGGAGATCTTGTGACATATATTCAACATATACGAAAACGTGAAAAGCATGTAGTCACTGAGATCATTTTGAAGTGTTTGACTGGGAGGAAGAAACAGTAGATATTCACTTGGTTGGTCAATTTAAAAAGAAGCGAGAGGATGTGAAACCAATTGTATCCAGAGCAAGAATCATATTTCCTTTGATAAGTTGAAAACTTATTCAAACTTTCCAAATGCTTGTTTTTTGCTTCTTGAATCAGGTTTGGATGTTTAGTATGATTATGTTTTGTGTGTGTATTTCTTGATCAGTACATAGACACATTGTTTAGTTTGAATGAATTGCCAATTTTATAATGCATGTAGATTATAATGATGTCATCAAAATTTGTAGTAGTCAAACAAATTAACAATCTATGAGATAATCAATATCATGAATGTGGTTTGGGATGGGCTTATGAAGAACTATGGTCTACAATTGGTGTGGCACTTTTACAGATCAGGGTAAATTTGAGAATGAATCTTATGATTTTCCACTGTGGAGTCCCTTTCAAAAAACCTTGATTGGTGAATTGATGGCTTGATAAGCCAGGGTTTTTATGGTGTACACAACATTTTCGGAGGGAATCTTTATTGGGAGCTATTGGACTAGTGCTAAGTATGTTTTGAGGCTTTTGATCACCTTTGGAGCTTTGTTATTTTGAACATTCATGATCATCAATTTGTTGAAGCCTGCTTCAGACAGCCGGCAACTTGAGGGATAGAGGACAGTGTGCTGCTTGATATTCTTATTGTAGGATGTCCAAGAGATTGGTATATGCAAAACCTCTCATGTATAGAGTGAAACTCAAATGGTCAAGTAGCCCATCCATCATGTGCTATGACATCCCAGTGATTCATGATATGTCATGACACAGGGAAGTTTTCGAGTCTGGGGTATGCAATTTCAGAGTGCATATCCAATTTGAAGCAATCAAGACCAGAAATCAAGAAGTTCTAAACCACACATTTCCTGATTTGAAATTCCAATAGCTTCCTTGAAGTAAGGAAGTACATAATGTGAATTGGAAGATACGTTAACAGGACGGGGCTGGCTCACTGCCTTTACCTACCAAACAGGCATTGTTTTGTGTTCATGATGCCAGTGGTCCTTTTGTTTTATTCTCATTTGTTCGAGGTCGAAGTTGATCCAAACCAAATGTGCTGTACTTGCTGTGATGAGTTGAAGTTGTCCTTACTAATACTGCTGTGTTAGATTAACCTGAATCCTATCATGCTGTGAATTGATCGACTTTCGTCCGACTTTGAGTCTGTTCGATCAAGGGACTCGAGTCGTTACCATAAATTCTGAGTTCATTCACTTCATTTGATCTGACATTGCTCAAGGTCTCTTCGAGCGAACAAGTGGCTCATTACCATCGATATTCGCTGCTTGACTTGAATTGACTAGTTTGACTTATATACCATGTCTCATGGGAAGCAGTTCACGCTTTATAGTATCATTGTGAGTGCTCAGCTTGCTTCGCTAAACAAGCCGTTTGACGATTCATGTAACCGACCTTTTCTTCACTCCTGGCGATCGTCAACACGAAAAGGGTGGCACAAATGGAACAAAGGTATTGCATGTTTCCCTCTCATTGAGGCTTTGTTAAGCGCTTTGAACTAAACGGCTTCGGAACATATAAACTATCTGATGCGCAGGTGACCTACCTGCTCGAAGAGCTTGGACTAACTTACGATACCATCTATCTGGACTACCGAAAAGATGAGCAAAAGTCTCCTGACCATATCAAGCTCAATCCCAATGGGTAAATAATTCTACCTTGAGGATCCATTCACATTTCACTTTCAATTCTGTCTTACTGACTTCCTTTTTGATGGCATCATATCTCAATTATCAGGCGAATTCCTACGATCATTGATCATCAGTTGAGTAATGTTCCTTCTGAAAACCTTCTCGAACCATGATTTCCGCTGTCTTCGCTGACTTGGTTTTCCATTATTGACCTACGACAGAAACTCGGATTTCTCGTTATGGGAAAGTAATGCAATACTCCAATACTTAGTAGATAAATACGACAAGGAAGACAAGTTCTCAGTGACGAAACCAGAAGATAAGGTATGATCCCGTATGATGTATGCGTGATATATTCACTTACATCTGACTATTTCACGCACTCTTCAATCTCAGCACATACAATCACAATGGCTATACTTCCAAGCTTCTGGACAGGGCCCTTACTTTGGTCAATTAGGATGGTTCAAGCTCTATCACCCTGAAAAGTTAAGCGTTAAAATCATTTTCTTTTCCCACGGCTTCCCTCTTGAGCCACAATTGGCCACCCAATTCATCTGCTTTTGTCATTTCCTATCATCCACAGGTTTGATTCTGCTATCGAACGCTATGAAAAGGAAGTCAAGCGAGTGTTTGGTGTCTTGGAAAGTGTTCTGAGCAAACAGGATTGGTTGGTCGGTGGTAAATACACTATCGCAGACTTGGTTCGTCCATTGATTTCATCTACATCTGCATTTGGGTTCTAATTCACATCTTATATCTATAGTCCTTCCTTGCTTGGCACAACATGGCTGTGAAGTTTCTACTTGACAACTATGATTGTGCAAAGGAATATCCCTCACTCGACAAGTGGGCGAAGAGAATGGATGAGCGACCAGCAATTAAGAAGGTCAATGCGCATCTGGAAGCTCTCAAAAAAGCTCAGGATTCAAAGGAAGGCTAGGTAACAGAACATGGCCGGTGATTGACCAAATATACTGGGAGAGAATGGCTTTTATACCTCCTCTGAATTCATTCCACTTTTGGTTTCAAGAGGCAATGTTGAGTGCAAAGATTTTGATTAGTTGAGATTTTAATGATGCTCTCAAATCATCATCCTTACCATTGATGGTTATATTGGAATCATGATATGATGACAAACTCTGGAGTGATAGCATCATGATAGACTGACTTTAGAGAAGGTTTGGTTCTGATAGAGCCACACTGGTAAGTCAATTAACAGGGGTGGAGACAGTATAAAAACTGATCTGTGACCTACTTTATTTAGCTTCTGTCTCATCTAAAATTGCCCTTGAATATATGTAGGCTTAGTAAAAGAGATGCCTACCATAAATTGAGTAATCCAAAGGATGGAGAAGTGTGGAGACATAACATCACAAAAAATGGGAAGAGTGACAATGTTTCTCTATCAGATGACAAGACTTCTAGAAGATTTGAACATGAAGCTTTTGACACTGATGTCTTTTTTGACTTGAGCCTTCAAGCTGGAAAAAAGGAGGCCAAAAGATTTATCCATGACATTCAGAAAAGTGATGGAAGGAGGATTGGTAGTTTTTCTATCCACATCCTCCATACATTCCTACTTTCAATCCACAGTTGATTGCTTATGATGACCTGAAGTTTATAGTGAGCAAGTGAATTACTTGGCACTGGTGGCCAAAGGAACGACATCATTGGTGAGGTCCATCGTGACGGGTAACGCAGTGTATGAGAGAGAGAACAGGGCCGGGTAGTACGCGGCCCACTCACAGAGTGAGGCAGTACAAACTATGAAAAATTTTCAATTTCATAGTTCCGCACGCCTCACAAGACTCATACACTTCAGCTTCGAATCCTCAAATCTATAAAAGATTTCCAACTCCCAGCAGAAATAGTTTATTTCAGTTTTAAAAATGGCATCACAAGATCAAAGCAGCACACAAATGTTCAACAAAGATGTAGAAGACATCTTATCTAAACACAAACAAGGAAGAGAGAAAACAGATCAAGAAATAGGTGGTGCAAATAGAGGAAGAGGGAAAGGAAAAGCAACTAGAGGAAGAGGTAGAGGCAGAAGAAGAGGAAGAGGCGGAACTGCAACTACTAGAAAAACAAGAAGCAAAACTAAAGGGAAGATTCAAGAACCAAAAGATGAGTCGTCAGGAGAGGAAAGAAATTTGACGGAAGAGAAGGAGGAGAGTGGAAAGGAAGAAGGAAGAGGAGAAAAAGACGTACCTGGTGGTGATGAAGAAGAGGAGGATACCGTCTTGCTAGGTAAGTTCCATCAAGAAATTCTCTCTATTCAATCATAGTTCTCTCTTCCTCCATGGTCCAGAAGTTGTGAAAGGCATAGGGTGTAACCACACGGGTGGAGCAAACCGCATATGATTCGAGTTAGAAGCGCTGTAACCACACGGGTGGAACAAGCAAATGGAGAGAAGGTGCAGCCACACGGGTGGGACACAAGAGATATCTGGTTAAGAACCAAGGAAAGCAAACAGCTTGATATATGTCCTAGAGTGTTAGAGATCCTGTCCTAAAGTCCTCGAATGTCTTAAATCCTAAAAAGTCCTGGAGAGTCCTGAAAGCGTAATAGAAAAGAAGTGTGGATCAGAACTAATTCAATGAATTATGTGCCTTGTGTGATAAATAGTAGATGAAGCAGAATTTTCAGCGGAAGACGCACACATTGATAGAGAGCATGAGCGCTACATCTCGGAGTTGACGAAGCATTATAAAAGAGGAAACACGGGAAGGTTTGAAATCCTGGAGCGTGCATACGCGAGATGGTGTGAAAGGATTGGGACAGATCAGAGAGGTGTTCAAATGCTAGACGCATCGAGTGAAGAGGTGGAGGTAGAAGTGAGTGAAACCAAGAGGAAAGCAAAGGAGAAAGTCAGCAATAAGCCAGCTAAAGTCGGAAAGAAGATGAACCCGGGAGAAGTCTTAACACACAGATTAATCAATCTAGCGCCTTACTGGGATAACCGTATGAAACTAGCGTTTGGTTACGTACTGTTGACCATTTTCGTCCCGGCATGGTTATTAGCGGATAAAAATCATATGTCAAATAGGAGAAAGCAGTCGTCATTGTGCTCAGATGTGGTGGCGTACGTGGGGTTAAGAGTCCCAAACGAGTGGTGCCAAAGTTTTTTGATGTGGTCGACATTGTTCAATTGATACATGCAATATTGGAGGCTGAAGTATGGCAGAGAAGATATCGCAAGTAGATTAGAAGAGCATTATAAGATAGTGTTAGCGATAAAGGACAAATATCACAAAGCGTTTGCGCCAGCGTTAAGATACAACATCACTCACAGGACCAATGTTTTTAGTCACACGCTAGAAGATGGTGAACTGTCGGACGTCGGAATCAAGAATGAGGAGATAGCAGAACAAGCGATAGCTGATTCGAAGGCAAACGGTGATCATTGGTACTTCGATAATCCGTACATCGTGGGAGGAGCTATGGAAAATACAAATCCAGCAACTGGGAGGATGCAAGTCGGGTGAGATTTGTTATTGAACGGAGACAAGCAGATCACGGCAATAACGGGAGGAAGGATGCTATCACATCTAGCTCCAAGTGGAAAGAGCCAGAGTCATCAGGTGAACGGACAGTTCTTTTTTGAAGGAAATCAGTCACAAAGTTACCATCAGAGTGATTTCACAGAGGCGAGTGGAAGTAGCGGTCATGGAAATAGAGGTAGAGGTTGTAGAGGAAGAGGTGGTCATAGAGGTGTCGTAGGAAGAGGTGGTAGTAGTAGAGGTCCCTCAACATCAGGCCCGACCTCAGTAGTGAACGGAGTAGTGGTACCAAAGTTTGGCCCAGGAGCGTTCGAGGCAATGAAGGTGGCTAAGCAGGCAGGAGCAAGTAGTGGTGGTGCAGGAGCTCAGTAAGTGGCACTCAAGTTGTAATAGTTTTCCTTTCACTTTAGACAGAATGGAAGTGGTGAAGAACAGAAATAAGAAATTATGATTGTGTCTCGTTTCTCGTCTCCACATGTGTCCCAATAATGAAATGTCAATTAGACATGCTAGTATTGAGCTAGAGAAGCAGTGAGAAGTGAGTAAAATACTGAGAATTGTTCCATATTTTGTTTGCTTGGGGCGTTCTCTAGATCTGAGGAATTGAGAGAGTCAAATGAGAAGGTAGGAGAGATACAAGTGGAAGAGAACGAGGCAAACTCACCGGCTAAAACGCCTGAGGTAGAGAAGGTGGAAAAGAGAAGAAACACCAGATGGCCAGTCGGAGCAAGATGTGAGATGAACTTAAGGAAGTGGAGAGAGCTGGCAAAGAGACTCGGTGTAGAAGGACAAGTAGAGGATGTGATACAAGGCTTAGAAGAAGGCTTCACGCAGGGGATTCCGGAGCACTACTTATGGAAGAAGAGGTGGTGGACACCAGATAATCACAGCTCAGCAACGGCGGTGAAGGAGAAGATAATGAGAAACTTACAAAAAGAAAAAGAAGCCGGGAGAGTCTTCGGCCCATTCACGCACGAAGAGGTGTACAAGAAATGGGGATTCTTCAGAACGAATCCAATGGGGAGTGTGGTTAACAACGATGGATCTTTACGGATGATTAATGATCTTTCCTTTCCGGTTGGGGATGCAGAGATACCGTCGGTGAACTCCATGGTTGACAAGCATGATTTTGACACGTCGTGGGACGACTTTCACGCGGTGGCCAAATATTTTAGAGAACATTTCAAAGAAATTTTATTGTTAGCCATATATGACTGGGAAAAAGCTTATAGACAAGCTTGTACAAAAGAGGAGGAATGGAAATACCTGATGATCAAAGACTTTTGTAACAGGATTTGGATGGACATTGTGGTACCGTTCGGAGGGAGAGCCGGATGTGGGACATTTGGAAAGGTGGCGGATGCATGGAGATTGATCATTCAAAGACACCTGGGAATTGATAGGATCTTTAGGTGGGTAGACAACAACATGATAGTGAAGGTGAAAGGAGACAACTGAAGGATAGAGGATGTAGTAGAGTTAAGCACGGAAATGGGAGTGAAAACCAATTACGAAAAGCTACGAGACTTTGCAGAGGAACAAAAGTATCTGGGTTTTGTGTTTAACGGGAGAAACAAAACTGTGAGATTGCCGGAAGAAAAGTTAGAAGAAAGGTTAGCCGCAATCACGGACATGTTGGAGAAGGAAGGACCGTGGAGTTTAAAAGAAGCGGATTCAATTATAGGGAAAATCGTGCACCTGATCTACATTTTACCACACATGAAACCGTACATGCGAGGACTCTATGCGTGGCTGAATCCATGGCAAAAGACGAACGCAAGACGATACCTGTCAAGAGCGGCGAGGAAAGATCTACAAAGCTGGAAAGAAGTGTTATCCAACTTTGAGCCAAGAAGGATTATACCGGCGGTAGAACTGGAGAGAGTTGGTTGGGTGGGAGATGCAAGCGGCTTTGGGATAGGCGTAGTAACAGAGCACGGATGGGTGAGATTCAAGCTGAAAGAAGGATGGGCCACAAAAGGATTGAGGAATGATGAAACACATCAGGATATTGCCTGGGCCAAAACGGTGGCGATAAGGATAGGTTTGTTGATGTTAGAGGTGTCAATAGACGTCAGAGGGAGAAACTTTTAGGTAAAAACCGATAATACAACCACGGAGTCAACAGTACACAAAAGATGATCGAAAAGCAAATCGGTAAACAAGGAGTGGAAGAAAATTCAGGATTTGCTTTTGAGACTGCAGTGCGACATAACATAAGAGAGGGTAGACTCAGGAAGCAACAAGGCAGACGACCTATCAAGAGGCATAGGAGAAGACAATCAAGTGAAGGAGCGAATTAAAATAGAACTGCCGGAAGACTTGAAAGAACTGTTGGTAGAAGCATGATAGCCCCGAGAGTGGAACATAAGATCACGCTATTCCTGCAAGACGGACCGGGGTAGAGAGGTGGAGAGAAAATGAGGTACAGGTCCATTTTTTATCAGGAGGATGGGCGGATTTGACATTGATAAATTATAGTAGCGGAGTTTCGAAACTGATCAAGTTCGCAAAGGAGAGAGGTTATGAAAGGAAGAGTTTGTTACCGTTGTCGATCAACCGGTTGTATGAATTTGTAATTTGGGCTGGAAAGAAGCTGAATGAGGATGGAAAAACAGAAAAGAAAAACGAATCAACGACGACAATAGAAGTAGAAACGTTGAAAAAATATCTCACAGGCATCAAGTGCTGGCACTTATTTCATGATGAGGAGTACCCAAAATATGACGCATTGAAGTTGTTGGTGTTATTGAAGTCATCGAAAATAGCGGAAACAGCGATAAGGGAATCGGAGAAGGAACAGAAAAAACCGGTGTTATTGAAGCATATGGTACAACTCCTTACACTACACAAAATGTCATCTTTACTGGGCGGTAAAGAAAACTACTGACATAGAAAAGTCCTGAGGCAACAGGAAGAGAGCTAAAAATCTGAAAAAACATGCACCTTGTTCCTAGATGTTGGGGCGTCATGACAAGTATTTTTTTGTATTTTACACACAGATATTGGTTAATGTACTAACAATAAAGGCTGAGAATCATCAAAAACCCACCTGTAACAATACCTGAAATTTGGCCCTTGACTTTGAAGACAGGATTTTGGAATCTTCAAACATCAATAACTTTTGCAGTCCTGAATCAAATCAATCGATGTGAAGTTCATGAAAAAGGTGAGCCTTTCCTCTACATTTTTCATTGAGACATCACATCTGTAGCTGGTCTAAAAAAGATCCTACAGAGCTATTCATGCAGAACTGTTTGAACATATGTAGAGTCTTTAAATGACTAGATAGCACCTTACTAACATTATGAAGTGTGAAGGAGAATAGTTCAGCTTTTGAATGAACCACAAATCGAGTTATTTGGAGCAGAATTGCAAAAGTTATTGAAGTTTTTAGACCACAAAATATTGTCTTCATACTCATGACCCAAATTTCAGGTATTGTTACATGTGAGTTTTTGTTGATTTTCAGCATTTATTGTTAGTACATAAACCAATTTCTGCGTGTAAAATACAAAAAAATACTCATCATGACGCCCCAACATCTAGGAACAAGGTGCATATTTTTTCAGATTTTTAGCTCTCTTCCTGTTGCCTCAGGACTTTTCTATGTCAGTAGTTTTCTTTACCGCCCGGTAAAGATGACATTTGGTGTAGTGTTAGGAGCTTGTTGAACGGAAGTAATAGAGGCCAGGTGGCACTAACAATTGCATTGGTGGCATTCTGGGGGATGGCAAGATTAGGGGAGTTAGTATCAGATGACAAGAAGAAGAGACAGATCAGATTGAAAGACGTACAAGTGACAGGTAATGGGGAAAAAGTGCTCATCAGCTTATTCAACGCAAAAACGGCACAGCCAGGACAAGTCCAATACATCAAGTTGAAAGCACAGCAATTGTACTTAGACGCGGTGACAGCAGTAGAGAGGATGATAAGAGATAATCAAACGGGATCAGGTGATGTGTTATTCTCATATCTCGAAGAGAACGGTCAGAGGAGCACGATTTTGAAAGCTAAGTTGATGGGAATTTACAGGAGAGTGTGGAGTGCAGAAGAAGATGGAAAACGACTGTCAGGACACTCGTTCAGAGTGGGAGGTACTACATTTAGGTGGAATGAGAAGAGGCCTTTAGAAGAGATCAAGGCAATTGGGAGATGGCAGTTGAAAGCGTATCAGTTGTATCTGAGAAAGTATAGTAACAGACACCGTGTCCGTATCCGTGTAGCACGTCGATGTGCACACACCAAATACTTTTGATACATACTTGAAAGAGCCATTAAAGAGGTCTCCACAATAGGCATGTCTTCCCTTTGTCAACTGGGACGTTGGCACTCAGTTGACCCCAACGGCTGACAAAGGATCCCACAAATTCTTTTGTCAAATTATCATTCACAAAGGGTGCTCGGCACCGATCTCAGTCTAAAGCCTACCAAACACCTTTCTGTTTTTTATCAAAACTCTCCGTGTGTGCACGTCGACGTGCTACAAGGATACCGACATGGTGAGAGAGAAGAAAGAGACAAAAGAATTGTGGGATCTGTTAGCGTTTGAAGAAGGACAAGGGAGAGTGAAAGTAAGTGAGAAGTGCTTCAAACAATAAGAAGAGAAGGAGACTGATATTGGATAAATAATTTCCGAAGGCAGCGGGAAAGACAGAAGACTAGGAGAACAGTAAGAGAGGGAGTAGAATTAGAGTTTGGGAAGACGAGGCGATGTGCGGGGGCTGTACAAAGAAAGTTTGAAATGGAATCAGCCTGAGTCCCGAGACCGACACCCCGAGGGTTCCCCGAGCCCCGAACCCTTGGGGTGCGGGTTTGGTCACCTTTTTTGGGACCCCAGTACATCGGGGGCCCCGTAGGGTTCGGGGGCAGGGGGGGCTAGTCCTCAAACCCCCAATCTTATCCGCGGGGACCCCCGGCTTCCCGCGGGTTTTAGGCATTCGGGATAGGGGTCGGGGGGCCTTCTGGAAGCCGGGTTTTGATTGGTTTGGGTAGGGTTCGGGCGCGGGGGAGCCTACTGGATATCGGTTCGGGGTGCGGGCAGGCCATTACCCGCGTTTTGCGGGTCGGGGCTCAGGCTGAAAATGGAATGTGTCAAATTGAAGATCAGAGAAGTCGTATGGAAAATCTAATCACATGCAGCAGATCAATTGCGGAGATCTGGATGTTTGCCGTAGATGGGTTTTTGACGGGCTCAGGACGCCACCCGTCCAGAGATTAGGTGGTAGAAAACCCTTTTTCGGACAGGCAGTCCCCCGGCCTACGGCCCCCCACACACACCAGGTAAAGCCTGAATAAGGCGAAACCTAAAACAAAGATTGCTTGAAAGAAGAAAGGAGTAGAAAGAAAACAAAAGTTAGAAATTGTAATTAAAAACTGGAAATACAAAGTTTTAAGAGAGTAGAACAAAAACAATGAGAGCTTAAAACTATGCACAAAAATGAGAGCTGAACAAGATAGAGTCTAAAAGATGGATTGATTTATTCTTTGTCAGATTCTTAAGTTATGCTACTTCTCCAAATGGCACATCATTCATTAGGATGCAGAAGCAAAAATATATCAGAAGCTTCGAGAATCAAAATACCATTGTGTGGCTGCAAAGATTGGAAATATCAAGGCAGTACAACTATCAGTTATTTTGTATATAGATATGAATTCTGTCAAAGGGGATTCTAACTGTAAGGCTTGTCTAGATAGAAGCATTGTTGATGCCATGAACATGCTGAACAGATACAAGAACACAGCTATCATCAGAGCAATAAATTAGTTGTAATATAGAAATGGATAACACAAAGAATGAATAAAAGTTAGGGGAGCTCCTAAGTATAAAGATGAAAAGGGTATAAATTCGTGCGATCTGCTACGCAATGTAATCTAGCGTATGTGCAAGGTATGTTTGTCAAGTCTTACATACTTTGCTTGATACCCATATGGAGCATCATTTGGCTCAATCCTCTATCGACCTTTGCCGAGGGACATGAACCTTGCATAATTTACATCCGGCAAAACCAATTGATTTTTGCCTGGTTAGGTTGCTCGGACTTTTTGTAGCAGAGAAATTGAACCCCCGATTTCGGTTTTTGGACTTTTGCCTTTGAACTAAATCCGCATAGTCCAATCTAAAATAGAATAACTGACTAAAGAATCCAAATCAAAGAAGGTCAGTCATCTACCCCAGGACCAAAAGTGACAAGGTGTGGAAAATATTCACTTTTTAACCTTTACAGCAACTCCCAGGTATTCATCGGGTGCAATACCGCTGATAGGGGATGGATTTTTTACTGCATCATTAACAAATTGGATTTCGAATGCTGGGTTCTTGAAGTCCTTCAATCGAAAGATCTCTAGCAGGTGTTGCTCAGCCCCACGCCCATGAGCCACAATTTGTGCAATGTATTCAAATAACAATTCCTTGTTATGAATGTTTTGTTCCATGCTTTCACTTTGGAAAATTTCCATCAGCTCGTCTAACAGCTTGTTCAAATTGCTATGCACAGTAGGTGGGTATACCCATTCTACCTTCTTGTACTTGTCAAATGTTTTTTGAGGTACAATTGCTCCTTCAACCAGCATCTTCTCAAGGATCACTCTTCTGGCAGATGGAAGGAGGCGCGTATCTGAAAGTGGATCAGAAATTCATTGGCATATTGCTTTAGCGCGGAAGAACCGATCTTTCGGACCACTTACTGAATGTGAATATCTCGTGTGGATAATAATCATCGTACAATTTTGGTGCCAGGTCAGGATAGATGTCCTTTAATATCTGAGCCAGATACAAAGGACATGTGCGAAGGCTCTGTATCCAACGCTCGACCATCCCTTTTACATCTGGATCCAAATGCGAGTAAGCTAATAACATCTTCAAACTCTTTGCACCAAGCTCATGTGAAGCTTCAAAATATTCTGCCATCGCCTGTTTAACTTTCACATCATTGAGACCCAGCGAGCTTATATGTTTGATGCGTTCCACGTTTTCCTCGATCAAAGGTCGATTCTTTTGCCGGGAATCGAAGCATTTTAATTGACATTGTACGTTAGCACGTGACCAAAATCTCCTTGAAAGATGTTTCCATATGCTTATCTCATGATATTGTGAGATACGCAGGTGGGTCAACATGTGGTATGCCAGCTCCCGTTCCACAACAGAGTGTTTATAATACGCTGCCACCGGTTTTTGTTCTACCGTAGTATCAATTGGCTCAAAGAGTATCTTGATGTCTTCGATCAAATTCTGCGAGTCCACAAAGTTCAATGGGACTGGAAGCCTCAAAAAATCATCGTGAATCTTTACCAATAATGCGCTGGGCTCAAATCTGGGATGTTCCTCCATGATGTGGTTTCCAAACTCGCGCAGAGTACGGATCCTCTCAAGGGGTTCCTTCAATGCTATTGACGTTCCAACTTCTAAGTAACTTTCGTAAAGCTTCACCGAAAGGCTCAAAGGACTTACTCATATCACGTATCTCACGATCTTTGGAGGCAATTCCTGGAACCCACATCCTTTTCACCTCGGTTTCCAGAGCCTTCAAATGACCTGTAGTTTTTTATAAGCCCTCAATCTTAGAAACATACCAATGGAGATCAAAAAATAGCCTCAACGCACCACATAGCAGAAAAAGCTCTGCTTCGCCTTGAGTGACCTTCTCTCCTGCATGAAATGCACGTAGTTCTGAACGAAAGGTCTTTTTCATATGAGGCTTGAACCACGAAAGGATTCCAAGAGTCCAAAGCCTCTCTCTGGGTTCAAGAGAAACATCTTGCAAGACTTCTTGTGCTGTTGCAATACATTTCTTCAAATACTTCTTGAATGAAGGCTTGTCACAAACAGTAAAATCCTGTCCAGTCTTCCTTTCTATGAAATGACTCTCAAGCTGTAAAACCAAGAGAGCTAGAGGGTAAACCTTCGAATCTTCTCCCTGCTCGCTTATCTGTTGAGAAATCTTACGGTATGTGTTTAAAGATCCAGGCGATGGCGCAATGGATTTTTTACCCTTGATTAAATCTACCCATGGGTTCTGAATCCTTTTCTCCTTTGGTAGTCTATCAGCCATCCAAAATCCGTAGGCGAGGGTTACTGAACTTCCTCCTCTGCTTGATGGATTGTGGTATATTCCATGAGATGTCACTTCGTAAAGTTCATCATGATGGCGGCTTGGATATACCTCAACATGGTGAGAGTTTACCAGTTGACCGGGTATATGTTCTTCTTTTTGTACGGAGGTCTCGATGGTATAAACCACAGTCCAGGCAAAAGGAAGTAATACCCAGATGTTCATGTTTCTATGTGGCTCAAGAAGGCGGGCTATAAGATATACTCAGACAGGAGAAAAGAGATCACAATGTTTCTCCCTTCAGCTAATGGCATCCTTATATGAGCTGAAGATGAATCTTCACATCAGATTGATACTTCCCCTCCAAATGCTTGACCGGCAACGGCTTCAAAGTATTTTCTTCATAAAGATTAGGTTACCTATGAATCTCATGTGAGACTAACGGTATCCTTATTTGAAGTATTGCGTTGAGTACATATCGCTTATAAAGCGTGTGACAGGCAAAGGCTCAAGATGTTTTATTCATGAAGATCAAGATGATTATCTAATGCGGATAACAACCCCGCGCCTTGATATGAAGTATTGCCTCGAGTATCGCTATTGAGGTATGTGAACGAGACCCATACCCTGACCTATTGAGCCCTTTCATTCGGAACAGCAGTATACAAGATTGGATGACAAGTTTCCAAATGTCGATGACAAAGTGCAATTCTCATGTTCAAGAACTTGTACAATGTGATTTTGAAGGACATACGATGATTCTGTCATTTTTCTACACAGTCCGCCCGAGCTATCAAATCACCTCCACCTGTGAAACTGACGCAGTTCAGATTTTGTGATCTATGCAGATGATCTGAGAGCCTTCAAACTCGTCAAGGACCCACCGGTCCACCAGCTGCGAATCAATGGAGAACATCCTTCCACGAAACCGCGAAACTGCCTGTGTTCCACGCCGCATGAGACAGCGCAGCTAAGATGTTCCCCTTCCGTGTGCTCGGCCGGAAGGGCTGTGCTTTGTGATGTAAGAAACCTGCGAGACAACTTGCAAATTATGTTAAGGAGGGGCCATAGCGTGCAGTGCGACACCAGCTTCTCAGTCTACCAAGTCATGCTTACGTTAGCGCTACCAATGAATGGCTTGTCAACTTCCCAGAAGCTGCTTGATAGCAAAACCAATGGTATCTTGTTGATTCGTCTGATAGTTTGCCAAGCTACCACAAAGAACAGTAAGGTTTAGGTATTGTTCATTGCCTTTGTGGAATTCATATTTCACTTCAATTTATCAGTCTCAGTGAGTGGAAATCAAACTCTTCTCTCAAGAAATCCATGACTGTTCATAATATTGGAGTGATGACTGTAATCCATTAGAGCGCAACATATAACCTTGGAGAGAAATTCATTTTGGTTTAAAGCCAGAGCACCACAATCAATCAACACATCCAATGAAAATAGAAAAGACCCTCATCTATGTGCCACATTGCATCGATTGCGAGGTTAGAAAGAAGCAGATAAAACTGCTCAGCCATCGAAACAGAACCTCTTCCAAAACCGATCTTACAATCCTAGATGGAGAATTATCGATTTTTCATTAAGAACCTCAATATTAGAGCATTGCAGGGTCCTGCCAGTCCATACTCCCTTGTGACCCCCAGTGGCACTAAACAAGACATCGAGGATAGGCACTTAGAGTATTGCAGATGAAAACTATACACGGAAGCAACAGACACGAATAAGCGTTGTCCACGTTGTTTCCCTTCTACTCTGCATCAGAAGAGTTTGTCAAAGTATTTTTCCTCGTTTCAAAAAACTTCCGCCATATGTAATGATTTGTTTTTTCTCCTTCTCCAAATCGGGACGTAGCTTGCGCAAGTCATATCCGTACCCCACATAGTCCGATCACCCGACGTCTTGCGCATGTATGCAGTACGTTTCAAGGTGCGATGTTCCACTGCTTTGAGTCACGCTTAGCCATTAATTAAATTCCAAGTCTGAATTGCAATCAGCAAATAGAATTATCAAGACCCTGGTGCTCAAACATCGACCCTGTTTTGCTTCTCTTCTCGTCAGTACTGTTACTTACATCCTGTGGCACCCATAGAATCCAGCTTATCCTGACCGAAACCGAATCACATCAATGAGTGTACGCACACAAACGTTTCAGGGTCTTTGGAGTGAAAATTTTTGTATAAGGTCGCCCTCTGATCGCGCTCGAAAGATAACCATCAAATCCATTCCGCATCCTATAACGCCATCTTCATGAATCAATCCTGGCTTTTCATCTTTTGCGTCGCGACCCTCGTGTCTTCTACCGTGAGCCAGATCATCTGCAATGGGGCACCAGGCTTACGCGAATCCTCAGGCAACACGGTTGGTGAGTGTAATCTTCTTCTGTCCGTATCATCAAAACCCAAGTCCGTGTCACCCCATCCGATGGCTCATAAGGATTGTACTTGCTTCAATCTCACTCAAAATACCAGCTTGCTACAGCGCCCAGAAAGGTGGGGTGAAAGAATATCTGTGCGACTGGAGCTCGTGTTCCCAAGCTACAGGTGAGTGATTTATTTAATCCTTCACCCCAGTCCCCCGCCTTTTCAATCCATGATAGCCTAGCACTGACAGTCTTTGTCCCTTTTCCCACCTGTTGGTATTTCTATCAGCCACCAATTGTGAGATCAATAATCATGCATACACGCCAACAGAGGTGTTTACTTGTGACAAAGGTTACAACCTTCCGATCGGTATCGACGACAAGATCAGTGAGTCATCAACACTTTCCTTTCCTCGGTCAGACCCGCAACCCATATTTTCATTTCTCTATATGGGGTCACCATCATCTAATCTCCTACAAAAATTTCCTCAGATTGCAATGTCAACACCGATTACAACAAAAAGTGTGGCGGCAAATATAGTAAGTCAATTTCTCATAAGGCTTTCAATAATCACATTGTTGACTCACATATGACAACAACTTGTTTGTAGCGGAACCGTGTTTAGCCTCTCCCGCAGATTCATATTTCGCTCAATGCAAAACAATCTCTGTTCATTCGCGTAAGTCTTTCTCCCAATTATCTATCGCGATCAAGTAGCGTAGCATGAGTTGTTGATACTGTGCGATTACACCTTTCAGATTGTACCAAATGCAACCCCATCTAGAAGTGGTCAACTTGACGCCTTTGATCTTTCAATTGAACCTCTGGTAGTCGTACACTTTCGCTTGCTTTCAATCTCATCTTAGACCAGCGTTCTGCTAGTGGTCAAATGTTCAGCCTTTGTTCTATCCAACTGAGCTTCTTATACCAAGTTACCTCTGAGCTGTCTCCAATGTCATCAGAAATCAGTGCACTTTTGGATTTCCTACCTGTATATATCCTCGTCAGTCAAAACTTCTTTTTGACTCGAAGTCCATGTTTATACTTGGAATACGCATTGACAAAGACACACGCACTGCCATTTTTTACTCAAAAAGTGTACACACACGTTCAGCCAACGGAGGCGCACAATGGCATTAGCTCTTGAGAACATGCTCTCAGATACCCATGTAAATTAATAGTCATGACATTCACATGTGGAAGACAACCTGTCGCACAAAGCACGTTTGACTCAGTTAATTCCTCCCATAAACACATTTACTGGGATTACCAGAGATATGATCTGAACCGACTTCTTGGCTCACGGGTGTTCAGATGAACCTGCGCGACCCGAACTGTGCTGAATGATCGCATCCGCTTCGGTGGTACTGGCCGGATCTCTCCTCATAAATAGTGTAGCAGGTGATCAAATTTTTCGACATCAGTTCAGATAGCTCAATTTGCCATAGCCCGGACAGTCCGGACTATTGAATGGGTTTTAAATATTGTGACACGCTGATTAGCAGCCCAATTTTACCAGATGTTATGGTAAACGGACATGAGGTGGGGGAGGTCGGATATGGTTTAAATACTACATGAGGAAGTGTAGGCTTCATCACATTTTATGAAACCCGATTTGATAACTTTATGCCACAGTGTTGGGTAGCAAGACTGTCTACTAGTGTTATAAATCCGTCCAATTTGGTTGTATCGTGCTGCATCGAAAGCTTTATCTCGAATCCAGTTAGAGTCACGTCAGCTTTGCCCAACGCAATTCTTGAGATACGGTCAATCTGGGCTCACACTCACCTCACTCCTGAGCTCAATAAGGGTCTTTCCAGGAAATCTTGAATCCATTCTTCTCTCCTTTATAAACGAAAACCCTTTTCCACCTTCAATATCAATCGGGATCTTTGTAGTTTGTGACGTGTAGCTATCAGTGAGGATCAGTCGTTTGCCATTGTGAGTGAAATGTGTAAGTCCCTTTTCATAACCTTGAGATCCTTCAAGCATCTTGGGAACATTGCGACAAGTCACAGTGAAGAAGAGGTCCATTGGACTGAAAAAGACACAGGGCCGCAACTTTCATTAGGTCCTTGCACTCGCGGGAAAGGTAGAAAAAAATGTCACTTGCAGATCCGGCATCATAATCACTGCATGCTTTTGGTACAGTTCTTCTGTACTGACTGTACCATCCTGAGAAATTGATACTCGCAAGCTACTTGTCCAGTCTTCACTATTGGGATCTGAACGTGCCTCAGTTGGTGGGGCGCTGAACACTTCTACAGATAATTCTTCCTCGGTATCAATTTTAGTCCCTTTATCGGTCGAAGTGATCAGATTGGCGAGTTCCTGAGACCGCGACGATAGATTAGATGATGGATCGCACGAGAGTGGATGTAGACTTTGCCAAGACCACCGCAAAAAACGTCAGGAAAGTTTCTTTGGCGGTGTATGATCTAATGTCTGAACCTACCTCGGCAGAAAAAAAGGACGCGGTATAATCTTTGATGACCATGATCCCAAAAGATGTAGTTGATCCTCGCTGTCGGAAAACCGGGTATCGATGAGCGGTCCTTGGCCCTGTCGTGGGTATAGGTATTGACCGAAGCTTTATAGATCCAAATCTATTAGGGGAGTAAGCATATTTCTTGACAGCAAATTGATCTCCTTACGTGGCGCGTAGCTCAATTGCACCTTTATCTATACCAGCCTGGACATCTGTTAACCACGTTCGTAGATCCGGCATTGGTCTATAAAGGAAGAGAAAAGTCCAACGTTATTTTCAAGACCAACTGGAATGTTGACAAAGACGCGGCTCATACCTATGTAATGCTTTGACATGCTGAAGCTGTGGGATTGTCAGACGTGTGGTTTTTTGAGACTTGCCGGGTTCATTCATGGTATCAAAGTGGCCCTTTGACCTCGGAGAAGTCAAGCGACGATATGTATCAGCAACGCCAATGTTATACCATGACGGCTTGGAGACCGGTAAGAAAGGATAGAGCCAGAGATCTCGCGGTGGTGACTTCGGATTATTCCTGATAGAAGAGCAAATTGCAACCGAGGTCCGGTCATGCTGACCGGACTTCAAACAGATCCATGTTAAGGGGATTTTGACTTTGTGGAAGATGACGATATTCATAAAGTAACTTACAAGTATGGCGAGTTGTAAGAAGGTATCGTTGACTGTGTCTGTCAAAGGCTTATCGTGATATGAATATGCAAGCAGACTACCCTGCAAAACACATATGTATAGCGCCGATATCAACATACATCACATCTCACACCATGATCGATTGTTACCCATATATAGACACGGGTGCGTACCTCGGCTTCAGATGTGAATTCTAGATAACATCCTGACAATTCGCTCAAGCTCGCCAGGAGAGCAGGAGTTACGACAACCTCACTAATCGATTTTGGTATAGGTATACGTTGTTGATGGATAGGCTGGCGCAATTTCTTGTACAATCGCCAAAAATCATCTCGACTTTTCATGTCACCTCTGACCATCAATCCAGCGGGATCTTGTTCCAACTCGACACCAACATTGGATTTTCGAGCTAGATAACTGAGCAGATTACGTCTAGGAGAGCGTGCTATGACCAATACATCAGTGACATAGTGGGTTGTCTTTGAAGATCAAATGACTCACTTTGCTCAAGACGGAGGAGGAATAGCTCGTGATAGGGGATTTTGAATATTTCAGAGTTAGTCTGAAATCTATGGGTGAGTGTTTGAAAGTTGATGGGGAGAGGTATTGATTTGGGATCGGTCAAACCCCAATGACTAGTCAGCACGAAATTGACCAGATCAGTCTTTGTATAAGATGCGTTGGATGGATGTCGTTTCTTGACACTCGATTCGAATGTTGGGTTTGCTTCTGCTAGAACCAGTGATCTTAAGTCTTTGACAGACAAGGTAGGATGCTGGATTCTAAGTGATTTTAAACGTTCCATGCCAAGGGTATTGAGACTGACTTCTTCGGATTGCTCGAATCCAAGCACTTTGCATACATGCTCCAATTGAGGCCTTGTGAATGCTCTCATGAGTCGTCTGGAGATCGCTTCAAATTGGTCGATATACCACATTCGCGGAGTTCCAGGTATATAGTGTTTCAATCTTGGTGGCTTCAAAGCAGCAATATCAGGTAAATCGGGCATCTGATTAGGATTTGAGTAGAATTGTCGGCGTTTTTCTTCCGCCATAACATCCAATTTGCCTTCCGAATTATTGGCCGGATCGTGTTCCAGGTCCTCATCGCAATTTTTCTGACTATCCGTTTCTCGCTTCAAGTGCCGTCCTTCAACTTCAGATCGAGCGCTGGACGATGATCCGTCGTCATTTTGAGACTGCGAAAAGTCCTTTATGAGAGCGGAATCCTTGGTTTTTCCAAGCGGCGCTTCCTGAGCCCATGTTTCGATTTCAGATTCCAGTGACTCCAAAAAAGCATTCGAGTGATTGTCATGAGTGTATGACTTTGTTTGTTGCTGGCGGGCCGAAAGAGTTGGAATGGAAGACCGATATTGAGATCGTGCAAGATGAGAGCATAATGTACATGAGCTTGAACTAGATTCGCGAGGAGTCGAGATGGATACCAGATATCGACGACCGGCAATTCTAACTTGATTGGTGAGGATGTTTTTCATTTAGGACACCACTCGCAAGGTCTTGAGAAAAAAAGTTGAGGACTGAAATTATGCTGAGCCCGAGAGTTTTGGGTTACTTTCTCGGGTATCACGTGACCCGTTCCGTGACTGCGCCAGCACTCATCCAAAGTCTATCATTTCTATCATCACACTGTTTCTCATCGACATCATGATTTTTGTTTCACCTCAAGGCTCAGCATGGGGAAAGGCTTCAACTCCTCCAGCGAAATGAAGTCGCAGAGACCATGGAGGACCTACGCCGCGGACTTGATCACTGAGTGCCAATGGAGATCCGATTTGGGAATCATATGACTTTACATTTTGCGCTGTTCTCATATCCACGTCAGTCATGACTCATCAGGACGCGAGCGGCGAACTGAATTTAAGATCCACTCACGAGAGACAAAGCAAGAAAAAAACAATCACAAATCAAACCAAAAGTTATCAAAAAAAACTAGAACAAAGGATATCTACAGGAAGAAAAAATAAGATTTCCGGTCCTTTCTTCATCATCTTTTCCAACCAAGTTGATGGAATCTCAATCAAACCTCATTGTATTTAGCCCTTTTTACTCTCTTATCACGACCAACTTCAACTCATCATCACCTCAACCCCAATCACTTTTAAACTTTCCAAATTCGAAACCTGTCAAGCTCATCAACTATCTCATCTAAACCCGACTTCCGAACGGTGCTTCAAACTTCTTGGAATTAAATAAACCATTACATAATGCACATTTTTTTCCCGAAGTGGGTGATATCATATATGCGAAAGGCACTGAAAGGGGGATATCAATATATACAGACTTGGGACTGTATCACTGGTTTGCATGCGGGGAAAGCTCACCGTTCTCTGACTTGGTGAGCCTCTTGGATCCCATGAATCTCCTTTTAAGACTGCTGCTGAGGTCGCATCTGTTCCGAATTCCCACTTCAAGTTTTGTCGAAAATGTCGTCCAACACTGCACGGGCAGAAGATGCTAGACTACGAGGTAATGCTTTCTACAAGGCTTTGCAATTCAATAAGGGTATGATTCACAACATCTCTACGCCCTTCCGGTGCACTTTTTGTTTTTCATAATGAAAGAGATACTGATGATATACAAACTTGTCAACAGCCATTGTAGCCTACAAAGTAGCTGCTGCACTCGTCCCTTCGGACCCCACACCCCTGTCCAATCTATCGGCTGCCACCTTTGAGCTAGGAGATTACGAGAAAAGCATCCAATTTTCTAATCAGGCTCTAGCTCTACTTGAGAAAGAGGCAGATACCGATCCTCGAAAACAAAAACTGATTATTCGTCTTAGCAAGGCCAGGCGTTACCAGTCCGATCCTGACAATTCTATCGCCAAAGAATCACTCTGGAATGCCATCTTCCGTTTACCGCGATACAGACCAAACTTAACTAACGACAGGAGCTACTACCCTAGTGGACATGATACTCCAGAGTCTCTGTACGGCCGAACTCTTAGGCGCACAACGAAGAAGGCTCCAGTCGTATCGTTTATGTTCTGTGGGATCGGCGACGCTCGTAACTTGCTGCAAACTATGATGGATTATCATCTCAACGGTCCCTCATCTCACCAGTCTGATCAAAGGCTTCATTTGACTATCCTGGATTTCAAACCGGCCATCTTAGCACGCGACTTGATTTTATTCTTACTCTTGGATGATATTTCTCTCAACTTGGGAATCTCTAATCAAAAGAAGTATATGTTAGGCAAACAACGAGCCTGCAATCTCACCGAGTTACTCACCACTGTATCATATTTTTATATCACTCAAGTGATGCCTGCTTATGCTTTGAAGAACATTCAAGCCATCATTCAGCGACTGCTTGACGCCTTTGATGATTCCAGGCAACCAATATCTTGGGTTCACATTCCTGTCGCGGTTCAGGCCGCTGTCCGACCTAGTCTTGAATCTTGGAAACGAGGGCCCTTTGGTCCATATTCAACTCAACGGTTTCGCGAGATCGTACAAGGTAACTCGAAATCAAAAATGAACACGACGAGCATGGTTGGAGGCTTTGATCTAGACTCATTCTCAATATTTTCTTACCTCAAGTTTGATAAGCGTGTCTATGACGATTTCACAGTTCTATTGCCTCCTGAAGACATGTTAAATGAACACGATCCAGCGCTAGCCCAAATCCTTCGAGACTACAAACAGATAAACGTTGCTAGTGTAACCATGGAGCGTATATCTTCACACATCAATAGGAAATGGAAACCTAACCTTACCCTAGCCGATATTGTGTTTGAGAACGAAAACTCTCGGCCTGGAACTTTACCGAGTCCAGAGATGGGTTTTACACCATTTGAAGTTATGCAGAACCTTTTGATGGGCTCTGCAGATTTTCAAGGATCTTCCTCAATAGTTAACAAGACTCTCATGAGCGTTTCAGAATCTTATTTCCAAAAGGTTGCCAGTGCCATTGCTTCCCTCCGGGATCGTATGATCGTAGAGGTCTGCTTAGGAGAAATGGCTGATTTCCTTGAAAAAATGCAACATCAAACTCTTGATCGGTCTAGAGAAATTGAATCAAAGGATTGCTCGTCATCGCCGGAATGGCCGCAGAAATACCATATCATTCATATGAGCAATATTCCGTAAGTCACTCTATCCTTGACCACAAAGTAGATTAAGACATCTAACTGAAATCATCACTAGTGACTATGTCGGTGGTCCTTTAACATCCTTCCTATACGGCGTCCCAATCCTCGAACATGGCCCAGGAACTGGACTCACCTCACGCATCCTTCGAAATCCATTACCTTTTGATGACGTTTCTACATATTTCTCCGAGTATCTTCTCATGTACAATCCTAAATTGGTCCGATCCCACTTTCATCTAGCCCTGTCTTGCGAAACTCCTGCGGCAGAGGATCTAATGTCTTACTTGATGTGGGAGCGTATTCCAAAGCCTCAGCAGCTCTTGAACTTTGAACAACTTATGTCTCAGTCAAAGTTTTCACGCTGGATCTATGCCCATTTCCTCAAGATCTGTCTTCCTTACCCACGCATGTTTCCAGACAGAGTGCCACTTGCTCCACTCAACATGACCGCTTTTATTCGCTTGATAATGTATGTTTCTGGATTGGGATACCCAGCTCACTGGATCTCGAATCTGATGGACTCCATCTTGTCGGGCAAGATCACTACCAATGCTCGCCCACCGTCACAAATTGTCAGTATGATCAAACATAATCTGAACCCACTTTGAATCGTTCACTGATGTACTATAAGTCAATAGGTCTGCACTCCAAGAGATGTTGACGCAGTATACCCAACACAATCTTTTTCTACCACATCGTGGATCTTGGAGTTCGCGACCCTGACCGGACTATGGCGCCGATTATTACCAGTTGGACTTGTACTGCCATCCACCGTTCCTCAGGTAGAGGAGATCGTACAGTACCACCTCAAGTTTCCTGGTTTCAAGGTATGGGATGCACGAGTCCCACATTCGATGCTAGTATTCTACAATGAAGAGAAAGTTGAAAGATTACCTAAAAACTTACGACCGATACTGATGGAAGACATAAAGAAATCAGATCCGAAATCACGTGTATTACAGGAGAATGTACGTTGTATGAGTACATTTGATTGGAGTGTAGAAGATCAAGAAGTTACGTTTTGGATATCAAATTTGGCTTTTGAAGAGATGAAGGATTGGAATGTCGAGATATGGAGAATCGATGTTTGGGAGAAAGAATCGAATCAGGTGAAATTGGCTGATTCGGTTGTAAAGAAGAAATCCTGGGAAGAGTGGAAAGATTCACCAAGCTTCAATGATACCTGAAACCAATCCTTTCTCATCTCCGTTGGATTTCTCAGCACCACATCATCATTCGGTTCAATGCTTGGAGGAAGCCCGAAATGATGGAATAACCTGACACTCAGTTGTAAGAATCAATTTCGCCATAACTTCCTTGGATATTCGAAATTCAACATCCTCAATTCAGCCACCAGATCGGCTGAAACTAGTTATTTGTCTTGAGCGGCCTCTTGATCTTGATGTACATTATATGATAAAAATCGTCTTTGAAATGAGCTCGCAATGCAACCTGTTGTTGGGTAGTATTTTATTGATCACCCTTGAACCATCAAATATTGTCATAGTAGTGTTAGAAGTAAGTTTTGCAAGAAGTGTTTGATAGTAAGCCTGAAGAATTTTTTGCTTGGTAGTAGTACTCGAGAACGCTGTCATGCCTTTCAAAACTTCTTTCTTAGTCTTTGTGTGAACAAGTTAACCGTAGGTAATAAGCTCAACACCAGACTTAGATACTTAGCTCCATACTTCACGTTGTATAATGACAAAGGTGAAAAGGACAGTGTCAAACCAATGTATAGTAATCCAACTTGTATTTCAAAAAACATACAAGTTTGATTTCTGGTTATAAAATTGATAAAAACAAAGATGTTTTTCCCTAAGCTTTTAAACAAGACTTTTGTTATCTAACGCTTTTCCTAAGTAAGCTGTTGGATTGTGATATTGATCAGATCAAAAGATATTCTGATACTTGAAGGTCTCTACTTCTTCTGTGATTTGATTGTTTCCTAAATGATGATGAATAAAAGATTTGAACTCTTGAGTGAATACATGATGAATGGTTGGTATTTGGATATGTTTTCATTAAGATTAAATTGATTTCAATAAGACTATACTACTTGACTTTGATTTTCTTTGGTACTTTTTTGGGGGGGGGTTGTGATTTGATCTTTTGCTTCAAGAAGATTTCTATCGAAGAAAATCTATTGCTTTTCTGGAAAGTCTGCTGGTGAGTTTCTTGTAGTCTTTTTTTAAAGAAGATTAGTAGTTTAACTTTATATATTGATGAATGACATCATTGAAATATTTTTCTTTCTTGGAAACTATTCTGATTCATCTTTGAGTGTATGTTGATCTTTAAACCTCAACACAAGTTATGAATTATTCCAAGACTCCCATTTCATTTCAATCCACCTTTTGTAAGTTTTCTCCCACTCAAGCTTGCAAGCCAAAAAAATGTAAATGTTAATCTGATCATTTCTTAAATTCTGGTTCTTTGTCTTCATAGATATAACTTCAATTTTGATTTTTTTTTGAACCTGTAAAAGGATTGAAATCACATCCAAGAGAGAACATGAATGAATCTACTAACATCTTCAGATGTTGATGCTTGAATTAGTCTTGCATCAATATAACAAATGCTCAAGTCATAGAGTACAATTGGCACAGAAATGTATGAGAAACACTTGGGTACAAATATTTACATATCTAGATGAATCCATAATCCATGACTCAAATTGTTTTCAGTCTCAGCCTCATGCATGATGATCTGTAATTTACGAAGCATTAATTACGCAGTTGGATGTTTTGGTGTATCATGATTCATGGGCGGCCTTAAGCCCACGTGTATTATCATAGCCGTGGAAGAGCGCGATAGGTTGATTAAGACGTCATGCCTTGGATGATGATGATGAATCATGAGGGTGTTCTTCCCGTTTGTTGTTCCCTTTACTTGGGATGTAAGGTAGCGTGTCAGAGACAACCAGTTCTTGAAACCCTAGAGAGTGAGAATTAAGGTTATAGAAGATTTACAGAGATCTGAATGAAGTTAAGTCTAAGATGATGAGTTCCGATCCGAGTTTGACCGATTCACTGGAATAGAGAGTGATTTGATGATCGAATGATGGGTTGATGGATGAGAGGATAGCATTCAATGAAGCTGAGAGTAGCTAGAGTAGCTAGAGTGATGGTGTATGAAGAGAGAGATGGTCGTACAAGTCTGAGTCAAGAAAGACCCTTGAAGTGGCTTCATTTGGATTTGATACAGTATTCACTCGGAATTCAAAATCAAAATCGATAAATACATCTCACTCACACACTTTGACTTCGATTCAAGAAACCAACTCTAGGATCGAACGCGTCCTTAGACTCATTCATTCAAATCAAAAACCATTCGATTCACTTGACTTTGACTTTGACCTTACTTTGCTTTACTTTACTTCTACTTTGACTTTACTTTACCTTTACTTTTACTTTACCTTACTTTCCTAACTTGGACTTTCTTTATCCAATTCAATTCAATCTAATCTAATAACAACTTTTTACTTCCAAGATGAACTCACCATCACCTTCATCATCATCATCATCATCATCATCAGACTACAACGATGATAGCAGATCCAGAAACTCATCCAATACGAACCTAACCTCTCTAACCTCAATCACCACCCCATCCCATTCACCCAAACTATACGAACACATTCAAACTCAACAATCACATTTAAAAAACTTACAAAAAAAATTCAAACCAGCCTATCACACAGGTTATGGATGGAAGTTAGGACAAATCCAATCAAGATCGAATTATTTTCAATCTGTTTTGTTGTTTGATGATTCATTAAAGTCTCAAGAGATTTCAAACTTAGAGTATCATAACAGATCATTTGATGATCCTAAATTCACTCCTATCACTTCTAATCATCAATTATCTCATTCGGAATTCGGTTCGATTAATATTGATCAAATTCAATTCATGTGGGAATCAAAGTATAGATCTAATGATCATTTTCATGAATTTCAAAATGAAGATGCTGGGGTGTTAACTTATCTTACGGCTTATTGGTCTTATCTTATTGTTTTTCTTATCGGGTTAGTCTTTTACTATATAAGAATCGAATGGAATGTTTTGAAACTGACAATTGTGTTTTTTTTACTTTTTGAATAGTCATTTACGTGATTTTTTTGGAAAACGATTTTCACCTGATTCATATGCACATCTCATGCCACATAACGGTTATGCAGCATTAAATTCAGATTTCGGTTCATTCTTTACCCGAAGAGTTAAATCTAGATTAGACGATTGTTTCTCACGACCAGTTTCCGGTTCACCCGCACGAACGATCACACTCTTAGATCGAACCACTGAAGATAACGGAATGAGTTTTAAATATACTCATACTACTACTCAAGCATTAAACATTTCATCTTATAATTATTTAGGATTTGCTCAGTCTAGTGGGATTTGTACGGATTCGGTTGAAGAGACGATCCGATCGATTGGAATCAGTTCTGCAGGATCTAGGGATGATATTGGAGTAAACTCAATCACTGTTCAAGCCGAGAAACTAATCTCAAGTTTCTTAGGTACAGAAGATTCTTTATTGATCAGTCAAGGTTTTGCGACCAATTCCACAACCTTTCCTTCTTTGGTTAGTAAAGGTTCATTAGTCATTTCAGATGAATTGAATCATTCTTCTATTAGGTTTGGTACAAGATTGAGTGGTGCGATGGTTAGAACCTATAAACATAATGATATGGTCGATTTGGAAAGGTTATTGAGAGAAACGATCTCAGAAGGTCAACCTAGAAAGATGAGAGCTTGGAAAAAGATTTTGGTGGTTGTTGAAGGGATTTATAGTATGGAAGGTTCGATTGTCGATTTACCTAATTTGTTAAGATTGAAAGAGAAATATCAGGTTTGTGAATTCTTAAAAACAAGTGATGTTCTAACTTTTTCACTGATTTCACACTTGATGTGTTTTTATAGTTTTACTTGTATCTTGATGAAGCTCATTCCGTTGGAGCTCTCGGTCCAAGAGGAAGAGGAGTATGTGATTACTTTGGAATCGAACCCAGTCGAATCGATATCTTAATGGGAACCCTAACCAAATCATGTTGAGTAGCACCTTCTCAATCGTTTCCCCACCTCACTCAGGAATTCACTCACTGATTAATATTGTTACAATAGTTGGCGCAAGTGGAGGGTACATTGCCGGAACCCGAGCAACGATCCAACACCTACGAAAAACCTGTCATTCATCAATTTACGCTGAAAGCCTTTCACCAGCCGTGACCTCACAAATCATTAGTTCATTAACTTCAATCATGGGATCTAGAACTGATCGATTACCGACTTGTTTAACTCAACTGACACGGAATAGATTGATTGAGAATATCTTTGAAGGAGAATTGAGGTTGAGAAGATTAGCGTTTAATTCGAGGTATTTACATGTTGGGTTAAGGAAACTTGGGTTTATTGTTGGGGGTGATCATGATTCGCCTATTGTACCACTCTTGGTCTTTCAACCTGGAAAAGTTTCGTTTATATTTTCTCTCCATTGAATTTTCCTATTAAAAATAAGCTTATATACTAACCCAACCAATCGAATATGATTTTTTTTTTCTTTTTCTTAGATGTTATTATTTTCAAGATTAATGTTACAAAGGTATCAAATCGTAGTAGTGATTGTAGGTTATCCAGCCACTCCATTGGTTTCAGGAAGAGTTAGGTTTTGTGTTTCAGGTTCACATACTAAAGAAGATTTAGATAAGATCTTGATTGCTACAGATGAGATTGGTGGTGCATTAGGTTTGAAGTTGGGTAAGGTTCATTCTAGGTTAAGGGTTGAGGAAATTATTGAAAACTCTTTTGAACTGGTTGCTGGGTCTTATAAACCTTAATTCTTGTGTTTCATTCAAAGATCATTTATTTGGATTATCTTTTTTTGGTTTTGGTTTGGGGGAGTGAGCATGGGAGTGGGAGAAGTCTTTGGAAGTTTTTAGGGAGCCTTGGATTGAGGGTTCATTAATCTGGTTGTTTGACCTTTTGCTTTCTTTTTTTAACCTACTTCTTTCTTTTTTCGACCTTTTTCTTTCTTTTATGACCTACTTCTTTCCTTTTTGTTCTTTTTTTGTTCTTTTTCTTTCTTTTTGTGTTTGTTTTTGTTTTTGTTTTTGTTTTGTTTTGTTTTTGTGCTTTTGATGAAGTAGAAATTTGAATGAAAGAAAGAAAAAGTTTTGAAGTAAATGAAAGTCAATGTAGTTTTTCCTCATGATGATCTTTTTTATCAAGTGTTTTTTTTCTTTCTTACAAAGATAAAAGATACAACATGATCATGATGAAGAATCTTTTTTTTCGTTTGTTATCTTTTGTTCTTTTTTTTTGGTTTTTTGCTTGATGACTTTTTTGTGTTTGATAACTTTTTTTGTTTGATGACTTTTTTTGTTTGATAACTTTCTTGGCTGATAACTTTTTTTGGCTGATAACTTTTTTGCGTTTGATAACTTTTTTGTGTTTGATAACTTTTTTGTTTTGTTTTGTTTTGTGATTGTGAATTTGTTGTGATTTTCCCTTACTCTGTCTTTTTGATTGAGTAGATTTTAAATTCAATTTTATTAGCTTTATTAGCTTTATCAGTTTCTGGATCATAGTTGATGATAGATGATGATGACAAAACGAACAAATTAATTAATATTCTTATGATGGGTTTTCACTTTGACAATTGATCAGAATTAGAAAATAAGCTTAGTGAATTGAATCTTTTTTTCTTTTTTGATTTTAAAAAATCAAACACTCATTGCTTTGTTTTTTTTTGAATTCTAAGGATCTGGCTCTGAGCTCTGGTTGATCTTACCACTCTGGAGCCCGTAGTACTTTATTTCAGAGGTGCTGCAGGGTATAACTTTAGACTCTTTATGAGGTACACTTTGTGAATTTCAAGTTTGTTTTGTTTAGATATTAATCCCATTGTGACCAGCTCAGAATACCACTTGAGGTTTTACAATCACCTAAACAATGAAAATAACTATGATCATCAAAATCACAACAGGATCCATTTTGCTCAATATGCTTGGTAAAAAATCAAGTTGTGAAGTTGTGTTCTGGAATAATACAACCCTGTGCCAGCAACGCAACGCACCACAACACGAGTGTTTTTTGGTGCGTTGCTCCGCAACACGCAGCACAAACCTGCATTACATGCTGCGCTGCGGTAAGTACCGCAACAACAAAAGGTGAGGTCAGGTTGCGCGGCGCCTTGACCGTCGCGCAACGCAACAGGCGCAACAGCGCCAAAAAAACACCAAACTGTGATTTTTTTTGGGCAGCAACGCAACAAATGTTGTTGCGGCCCAAGAAATCCATCGATTTGACAAATGATGTTGCGCTGCGGGTCAGGCCGCAACCTAGAATTTGATTCTATGTTGCGCTGCGGTCAGAAAAACCGCAACGCAGGCGCAGCGCAACACGCAACACCTGCGTTGCTGGCCCAGGGTTGAATAATATGAAGTTTGTTCTTTGTTCCAAATTGGAAAGAGAAGTGGTTTATAGATTCCAAGACCTAGGTCTCAACTTGTGGTTGGCACTTAGGTTTAATGGTCCTTGGCTTAGGGTTTAACTTTACTATTTAGATTATAGCTAAGTCTTATTGCTTAGAGCATCCACTATTGTTGCAGTAAAAGTTCAGTAAATTTTACTGTACAGATTTCACAGTACAGTAAAAGTAAGTACAGAAAGGTAGAAATCCACTATTGTTTCAGTACATACCATTCTGTACGGTATGTACCGTACAGAATAGACCCTGCCCCACAATCGTGTGCTCTGTAAAAGAAACTGCAAATCTCAAATCATCAAGTTGACTTGTTATCATTGCTCAAGACGGGTTGAAGATTGAGAACAAACAGTTTACACCATGTAAATATCCATGTAGCACGTCGACGTGCACACACGGAGAGTTTTGAAATAAATCTCAAAGTCTTTTGGTTGAAATGAGACTGAGATTACTGTTGAGCACCCTTTGTGCTTTGTGATTTGTTCAAAGGATTTGCATCATCCTTTGTTGTCAGCAGGGGTCAACTGCCTTTTTAACCTCCCAGGTGATAAGGGGAAGATGCGCTTGATGTGGCACCTCTTTGATGGGTCGTTACAGGTTCTACGGAGAGTCTTTTGTGTGTGCACGTCGACGTGCTACACAGATATTTACATGGTGTTATCAACTATCATTTACAAGTCAATCATTTCAAAAACAATCATTTGAAAAACCATCAAGTTGAAAACAATGGATCTGAAAAAAAGAATCAAAAAAAAAAAGAATCGAGAACAATCGATTTGAGAACAATCGATTTGAGAACAATCGATATGAGAACGAGCAATTAGAAAACGATCAATTTGTAAACAATTAATTTGACAACGGGATGACTTGATAAAAATGGCAATCGATGTGATGAGTACAAAATGAAAGAGGGTGAGCAATGGTTTTGTTAAAGGAGAGGTGTATATAGTATTTGTTTTTTGGGAGTGGTGGTGTGATTGATCATGATGTGTGACTCGGTCAAAGTCCAGTAGATTTTCAGATACCGAGTCGGTAGAGGTCCAGTACATTTACTAGACCTCTACCGACTTTCTACCGATTCAGTAGGTACCGATGGGCATTTTGGACACGAGTGGGGAATTTGGGAAAATTTACCGTACCGAGGCCGTTTACCGAGACAATTGTGGATGCTCTAAGAGTGACTCTTGATACTGAGCCATGAGTTGTAATCATTATGGTTCTAGGCAAGTTACATACATTTACATGTCTGTTTGTTAGTCTGTTGTCCTGTACACAGGGCTCAGGGTTGACACCTAACTAATCTCAAATTAAAAACCTGAACAGGAGTCTCATTAGGTTTAAGCTGACCTTGTCATGTGTCAGTGTGTACACTCATATTGAGTAAGAGCATCACCACCAGGAACCACTAAAAAAGAGCCAATCCAGAGCCTGTACAAATCCTTGCTGACATGTGAAGAGGTGTATGGCCATCATCTTGCCTTTTTGTAAAATTTTGAGAAAACCGTGACTAAGTATAAACCACAAAAATGAAATCAAATACATAGCCCAATTGGTCATGATGTGAAATCAAGGAAAAGGTTTGTGGTAATATTGATTGGCAGAATGGGATAGCATTAATTGGAGGGGTGAGAGGTTGGATGGTGTGCCCCTTTGGGCTCTATTTTCTTTATAATCAACCAACCATTCCTATGAGGTCCTGTCAGATTTTTACTTGGTGAGCAAACCATACAGGTGGTTTACTAGGTTCAGTGCCTCAGTGTTTTTTCCACAGCATTTCTAAAGTAGCTGTATTTTGCTATTTGGTTGGTCTGGTGGTGATGATCTAAGGGAGTTTATAATGTGCCTCATCACTCATGAGGTTGAGATCACTCTTCTAAAAAAAACTCATGGTTTAAACCTTCTTATAATCTCAGATTTTTCTTTATCATGTCAAGTTTCAATTTCAAATACATTAGTGGCTCTCAAACCTGACCCGGTTTTCAAAAACCCAGTTACAGCCCTTTGCATAATTGATGACTTTGAAGAAAAAAAAAACCTTGACTTTTCAAATAAAAAACCTTGAGTTTTTTCAGAAAGTGACTGAGTTTTGTCAAAACGCTGCTGAGTTTTTCAAAAAGTCAGTGAGTCTTTTTTGGAAACCTGGCCCAGTAATTCTAAAAGAGAAAGAGCTCGCTCAGTTTTTGAAAAAAACTCGCAGGTTTGTTTTGAAAACTCAAGCGTTTTCTTTTTTTCCAAAGTCATCAATTCTGCAAAGGGCTGTAACTTTTCAAATCAAAAACTGGTGAATATATAGTGAAATCTATTTTACTGGTGTAGATTAGACCAATGGGAAGTACAGTTATCAATTTCAAAAGGACTTTTTCCAGTTTATGATCTCTACATTAAATCTAGTGATAGCACAAAGCTCTCAAAACCTGCCAATAGATCTTACAACAACTGTACTTCCCTGACCATATTTAATAAACTCCATCTCAAATAACCAAAAAAACTCATCTCCCAAAACTCAACTCTCACATCACTATTTCTCTCTATAAAAAATGATAAGTGATAAGATTTCAAATTTTCAAAACAAGGCAAAGAGAGAAACAAGTTTCAAATTTCAAGTACCCAAAAAAAAAGATAATCAAATCTCTTCATGGGGAAAACTAAAGCCAATTAAAAAAAATTACTTTTTGCTTTGTCCTACTAACTACTACTACTACTTTATCTTGATCTATAAAGATTGAAGAGAAACCCGATTTCAAAATCTCAAACAAATAATCTTCAAGGTTCTTTCAATTGTTTTTTTCAAAAAGATCCTCTCTCTCTAATCTAGTCAAAAGAAAAATATCATCTTCTCATCACAAGTTTTTCCCCTTCTATGTATCACTCAATTTCAAAAAAACTACCTAACCTTGAGTCTCGGAAAAAGATAGGAGGGTACTTATCTAATTAAAAGGCACAGAGACACAAAACTAATGGTTTACTTTGATTTAGCTTGATCGACTTCGATTCCCGAATCACTAGGTGATCCATCCGATTCCTTCAACCTAATCAAAGCTTGTCCCTTAGCATTCTTATAAAACACCACATCTCCTTCATCTTCCACAAACTAATGAAAACCTCCCATCAGTTCTCATATCCCATACACATCGTTATACCGAAGAAAAAATGTATAAACTTACTCGACAGTGTCGAAAGGCTTTCCAAAGACTAACCCAATAGTTTTCATCAGTCGATTGATAATGAGGTCCTAGTTTAGCCTTTAATGCATCGGTGGCTTCCCAAGCGTGGTAATGTGGGATCTTGGAGCAGAGATGATGAGCCACATGAGTTTCGGCTAAACCATGAGTAAAGAATCCATGGATCTTCCTAAAAACAGATTCGATTATACCATTAGCTTTCAATTTGTAAGTTTGACGAGTTGAGAAGATGACGAACCTGTCCATGGTAGCAAGAGCTCCACGTTGGAAGTTAAAGGCACCTTCACGGTAATGAGGTAAGAGAGGATCAGTGTGTTGTAAGAAGGTAATCAAGACGATCCAATGCTATTGATGTTTAAAACACAAAGGATTAGTCAAGCCGTAAGATCAGATGATTTAAAGGTCAAATAACTCACATGAACCCATAGATAAGGTACGATATAGTACTTAAAGGCCGACAAGAAATCTGTCTTCATTCCAAAGAAGACGAGTGATCCAATGGTGATAGCGATCCCGATATCCGAGTAAACGATATGCATTCGGTGTCGATCATCATACATGATGGCCCATGGGTTAAAATCTAAATCGATTCAAACAACTTGGATCAATTCATGTCAAACGAACCATACCGGCTTGGTAAAGTTCACTCACGATTGGTGTATGGTGGATAATGTTTTTGTCCTGATGCATTTCTTACAAGATAAGCTGCGAAGCCTATGGATTGATGAACTATCAATTTCCATAAAGCCCATAATGGTGCATCTTCTAATAAGTCATCCACTCGTTCGTAACTAGACAAAATTCAAATATACAACTTATCAAAAACCCGATCTTGAACCGAAAAAGAGAGAAAGAAACCACTGACAAACTAGGAGCCAAAGTGCCTTCGATTTCACGTTTCGAAGCATCCTTTGGTAAAGGAGGTAAATTCAATTGAGATCGAGTGTAAGGAACAAAGGCTTGATCACGATTAAGATGAGAAGTTGAAGCATGATGTTGAGCATGAGTGATTCTCCAAGAATGAAAGGGGACCAAGAGAGCCGAGTGTAGGATCCATCCAACCCAATAATTGATCGTCTTTGAGGATGAAAAGGATTGATGACCACATTCGTGAGCCAAGACCCAAATGCCTGAATGTGTTGATCGTTTGTGTTTGGTTTGGTTTGTTTGGTTGGTTGGTTGGTTGATCGTCGAGTAGAATTTGAAAGAAACAGGTTTAGAGTTCAAGGGTTATGTCATTGTTTGTTGTGATGATCGAAAGGTAGTAGATGAAGTAATGGACAAGAAGTAAAAATAACTTTCAGCATCTCCATCATTTTTAAAGAAATCATAGTAAATCAAAAAGAAAGCGCACCAGTAAAGACCAATCCCAAAGCATAACCATACGCAGCCCAAGCGCCAAAGTTAGCCATCGCACCTAATTGACCATCCAGAATCGAACCATTCTTTGAATTAAAGGCTCCATCGATAAAAGTAGCAGCATAGACCAAAAGAGCAGTGAAAGAGAAATCTCTCAACACATAAGAAAGACTACGGAATAATGAACGATCAAAACAATGAGAAGGAATAGAAGAAAGAATCTCTTTGATGGTGAAGGGAGGTAATTCGAAACACGGAATCTCATCTTGATCTAATGAATCAGGTGTAGAAGATCTAGTTGAATCTATATGAATGATTTTGGGTTGTTGTTCTGATGATTTTTGAAATCGATGGGTGAGTTGAGTTGAGTCAATTCGATCGATTCCAGTTGATGAAGACATGATGATGGATTTAAAGAAATGAAATGAGAAAACTAATGAGAATTTCTATAAAGTTGTTCAAGTGAGTTTAAGAATCAAAAAAATGAATGATGAGAAAATCTTCAATGTGTAGAGCTCTTTAACGTGTGTAGAAATCTAATTCTCTTCACTTCTCACTTCACTTCACTTCACAGAGTTGATCAGAAGATAAAGAAGATTTCGATTCTCGATTGTGAAAAAAATTTAAAAATGGTTCTATGGTAATTTAATTAATTAAAATTTAGTTATTTCTAAAATTAAAAACTCTCAATTTAATAAATCAATCAAACTTGACTTTTTTTTTAATTTGATTTTGATTTTACACACCTTCAAGATCGAGATTTGATTTCAATTCTACTCTTAAACTTATGTTAAGCCCCTGTCTTGAAATCTTCTTGACCCTGAAAACAACCTGGACCAGCTACTTCTGCTCTTGAGGTTTTATCAAGTTTCACTTTTCGATCATCGGTTGAATTTTGATTTCCTTTCACATGTCTTTTCAGTAGTATTTGAAGACCCCTACTGTAGTTTTTTGGTGTTGAAATCCGTTGGGGCTCCTAAGGATTACAGATTCAACCTACCATATACTTCTTTTTGCACCCACATTGATCACTGTGGTTGGTCTGCAGGAAGCACAAAATAATACCATTGTAGATCCTAGAGAGCTCGAAATATGAATGGTTTCACATGGATCACTCACCTATCCTGATTCGTTGAAAAATATAGATCATCATAGTGTATTATTACACTTTGTTATCTTTCCGGTACATCACAAGAAATCTATCTTCTGAATTTCTATCAACTTATCATATGTTTTACAAGTCGATCAAAAACTTAACTATTCACACATCAATCAACTGTTTATCAAAAATCAAAAATATAAACCAGTAAAGCTACTTATATATACTCCTTGAGCTCCTTTCTACTTCATATTGCCCAACAATGCATGCATGAATACATGTATACTTAAGCAGGTGATTTACAAAGAACATCAGAAATGTAAAGAAGGTATCGAAAAGCTTGATGAATTTGTGGAAGATGATGAGGAGGATATTTTCTTTCCTAGTCTCAAAATCATTTCATAGAAAATCTCTAATTTGAGCCAACTCCTTTCAAAATACTGTCAGACAGGTATCTGGAAACCACATCCCAATCTTTCAAGAACATGGTTATGCCAATGCACGCATCTATATTCACAACGAAATAAACTGCCCGTTATGAAATTGGAAGAAAAGAGGTATTTGTGAACTTGAAAAGACCTGTTTGACTGGATACTATCATATGATATCTTGCTTTTTAAGTGAACCATCATATGTAAGCGCTGCACTCATAACACAGAAGAAGCATGTCCACGCTGAGCACATGGGCACGCACTGAAAGCTGAGATTCAAATTTCAGGCAATCAAACCCTTCTAAAACCATACTGTCTGGAAAAGATTCTTTATGGGTAGAGTCTTAGAGGGATGATGTCTTTGTTGGAGAACCCCTTTAAAGGCATATATTCATGGCTATTGTATGTTGAAATCCCTCTAAAGACATGTAAAACATTGGTCCCTCTACATATATAGGAAAGATAATTTGATATAGGTCAGGGCAGGCTCTTGATTGATCTTCTTGAAAAAAAATCCAACTTGGTATCAAAAGAATTTAGTGATTGATTTGTTAATTAGTTTATGAAAAAGAAGATCTTTGAATGTATAATTGAATAACAACTTTGTTGTTTAAGTAAAGAAGTAATAAAGGGTTAAAGTTTTGAGGCTTCATGAATTAAATACTTCCCTACTGATAGGTTTTTTTGTTTTCTTTAAGGTTTTTGGTTGGGATACTACTGTGATAGGTTGAAATATGGGAGTTTATTAAATTTTGGTTCCACTTAATTTGGGAGAACTCAGAAATCATGGCTACAGGTTGGATAAGGATTTAGAGAGGTATTCATTTGGGGATGTAAGGCTTCAAAGGAGTTGTTTGACTGTATACACCTATTCAGTGAAATGCAAAACACAGAGAACTAAAAAATTGATCCTTTCTGCATGTTTTGGAGGAGTTGATACATATATGAGAATGAGAGTGAGCATTTGTCTAAGGATAGAGTACAATGGCCTACTGTAGGTGTATGTCAGAGGGGTCAATATGAGGATAACAGGAAGAGTTCAGGAAGATTGAAGCTTAGGCATCAATACAATGACATGATGGTTGACTTGGAAAGTTTGTTTTATTCTGGTTCTGAGGGGAAAACATTGGCTGACTGATTTATCATGCTTCAACAAAGATATTCAAAGATAAATCAAAGTCATGTTTGCAAGGCTTGGGTTGTGTAGGTGTTTTGAGATGGTTGTTTGTAGTCATTGCATCTGATATCAAGTCTGACTCCCATGCAGATATCACAGATGAAAAGAGCCTCTTTAAATCCTAGGAATCTTGATGTCTTACCCCAAGTCATTCATGAGGGTCCACTTTAACAGATTCCTGTAGATTGGCCAGGACATTGCCAAGACCCCACAGACAATTGGCTCCAATATGGATACTCTAAGAGGTAGATACATGAAGATGATAAGTCAATCATTGGCCCATATGGAAACCCTAGTATACCATCAAACACTATAGAAAGATAATGTTTTCTAGTCAGAAGACAAAGACAACCATACACAAAAAAAGTAGGGGTAAGGAAACAATCCAAAAATCCAAAACTATTATTACATTGCAAGGTTCAATACCATCGTTCTGAGTAGTTTCTTATATTTTTAGAGTGTCTATTGGTTGATGTATTCAGAAAAACTTTCAAAATTGTCTCATTACCACCTGTACTATAGTTACCACCCTGATATCACTTCAGGAACAAAGATTGAAATTTGTTTGACCATTGGCAGCACAGTGGTGATTGATAGGCAAACCTGGAAGAGAATTGCACAGCAGTGAGCTAGTGACTTGTGGCCTGGCAGTGTAGAAAGCAGGATTTTATGATGTGCTACAGATGTATATGTGTTGTAGATATTGGTACCAATAAAGTCCTGTAATCTCATTTACATACTGGGATGCATACTTTGAATCTGTACCAGTGGAAGAGATTTGAAAACACAGCAAGAGAGTTTGGGAATAATGTTTTCAAAAGAGCGTCGGAAACTTGAGGTATTTTGATTTGTCAAAACACTGCACTTCAACATAACAGGATTGCAATCACTTGAAGTGTCTTGCAATATGAGACTTTGCAATGGAACCTTGTATGATCGGAATCTCTTCAGGGAGTTTGCACTGTAAAACAGTGCAACTAAAACCAATATATCAGGAGATTTTGATGGAGTTGTTATCTCAAGAGTCATATGTGTATCACAAAAAATCAGGGTCTCTAGCATTTGGCAATGATGTTTTTCAAAAAGGATTGGCAGTGTGAGGGATCTGCACATGAGTGTAATAGGATTGGAATTCACTGAGGGATTTACACTTGTGAAACTGCAACTGGACACAACATGATCAGAATTCCTTGAAGTATTTTGTGCTGAGAATGCAACTTGATTCAAAAGAATTTCAATCACCTCAAGGATTTTGGATTGCAAAAGAATGCAACCAGAACCACCTTGCCAAGAGATCACAATAGAAATGTTCTCCTGACAGTCATTTGCTTATCAGGAGAAAATCAAAATAATCAGCAAACAGTATATCAAGCTCTCACCCATCACAGTTGCATTTGAGAAGGTTGTCTATTTATCCAAAAAATTGAGTAATTGATACAATTTCATTAAACCTCTCTCACTAAAATCTAAATCTTGGTAGACAAACATAAAATATTCTTGATCAACTTTTCCAAATACTCCTTTATGTTGATCAGGTGACACATACATTTTAGTATCATGGGCCCCATATGGTCACAGGCTTTATTCAGGGCCAAATAAAATGTAGGAACATTGTCTCAAATACCTGGTCCAAGGTAATCCAGTCCAACAACATTTTGCATTTGGAATTCAGAGTTATCTTCATTGACAGTGGTGAGTTTATAAACCTGAGGTTCCCAAGACTCAGAGGGAAAGCAGCCAGAGCTTTTTGCAATAAGGTTGTTGGAAAAAATATTGAAATCAATGGCATATTTTATGATGTAAAAGACAGTAACCCAGTTGACAATACCAAATGATTTCAATGGGATTGTCCTCTACATGTATGCTGGCAACCTTCAAGAGGCACTTGATTAAGTACTTTTGAAAAAAAGATCCCTGGAGTCACCAATATCATTCAATTCACAAATTGAGTAGTTTTGTGAGGTCCTCTCATTCAGGGCTATTCAAAATTATCCTTGGAGGCATTGGGCACATTCACTTAGAAAAATCCTGTTCAAAAATTGAATTCTATAAAACTTTCAATTCTGGTCATGTCCCATGTTTTTCATCTTGACATTTTAAGTTTTACAGAATGTGATTTCTGGACAAGAATTGTGTCACCAACTTCACCCTAAGTGTAAGAAAATCAGAATGAATTGGGTGACTTTACATAAACAGCCAATTAATACACTGTTGTGTAACAAGATTGGAATACAAGGTTGAAAACACTTGAGTAATTTAAGTTTTAGATGAAATGGAGGGAATTTGCATTTCAAAACAATGAAACTTGGTGTCATAAGATTGAAACCACTTGAGGGATCTTATAATGAGATTGAATTGAGTTTTAAAACGTGCATCTAAACCAAACATGCCAAGAAATTTTCATATACCTTTTCTTATCATGTGCTTATCACAACATATTCTGAAATCATCAGCTAACAGTATTTGTATCTCCTCCTCATCAAATTGCATCTTGAGAAGACTGTTTATCTAAGAAATTGATACAATACCATCAGAAATTTGCTACCAAAAGACAATTATTTGTTATATATATGAAAACATGTTTTTCAATTGCATACTATTCTTTCTCAAAGTGTTCCTTTCCTTTGAAGTGATTCATGCACATTTCAACAGCTTCTCCCAAAAGGGAAATCAAGTAATGTCAACCTCAGGATTTTTGGAAGATGCCATACCAGTGCCACAATACACTCAAGGTCATCTCATTCATGAGCCACCAGAAGAATCTGCAGCTGAAGGTATGGAAAGCTTTGAACAATGTGAGTTCCTTTGGGTCCCTTATCACTGATAGTTTTCACTTAGGAATTCAGGAGCTCATTTTTCCTCTATATCAAACCCTAGACTACAGACAGAAAGGTTCACATGATCAGTCAATCCACAATGGTCTTATTGTTGATGATGATCCAGTATCAAACCACCATACAGGGGGCTTAGCAGACATTTACACCAAGTCTTCTTCCTCTGGAGCAATCAATCAGTATCCACAGTATTCAGGAACAGTCCTCAATTATGATGCCGAAAACTTCAGTCCTTATCAAGCATTCATGACTCCCAATTACTCACAAGGATACAACCCTGAACATCATTCAAGCCTGGAAGATGTTTGGAAACTAAGGGGTTATGCAGATGGACAGGAAACAACCAATGATTATGATATCCTTGAAGCCACAGGCAAAACATCAGATGACACTTATGAGACAAATTCAATGAGATTAAGTCACGGTGAAAAACAGCCCAGAACAGCCAATGGTCTCCCTTACAACGGCCATCCTTCTAAATCGAGAACGTTTCTTATAGCCAATTATGCATCTCAGAGAATGCACATTCATGAAAGCATCTTCAGAGATATGCCAGTATTTTGGAATCAAATTGAGTCCATGATGACAAATGACTTGCAATTATTTTTCCCAAACAATCCTAGGGCCTGTAATAGCTTTGCTGTATGGTCAGCAATTAACATTCTGTTCCCATTGACGATGTATAGGGTAGTGTGGCTGTTGAATAACTATGGTCATATAGGCGACGAGCTCCCCTATCCTAACTTGGATTCAACACTATATCATGCAAAGGAGTTTTTCAAAGACTGGATGATGAAAGAGATCTGTGAATTTCATGATGCTGTGTTAGAATTGCATGAAGTCAATAGAGATGAGTCCTCACTATACAAAAAGAGATCTTTCATAGCTCAAAGGTCAACAATTATATTTCAATCAGAGTTCAAAAGAGGTTGTCATGAAAATTTGAACAGGGCTTCTTGGAACATATTGAAGGAATGGATTTCACAAAATGTGAAACATAAGTATGTAGCCCGAGAAGTTTTCAAAAGTTGCAATCCCAGTTTCAGAAAAGAATTTTCACAAAAGAACTTCAAGGACTCTGATTATGACCAAGTAACAAGCTGGGAGAAGGTGAGAATCAAAATATCTACTATACAACTTCTACTCTGTTTTTTCTTTGTGATCAAAAAGGCAACAGCTAATTCCAGTTTTCTTACTAGTGGCTTAATGATATAACATTTACTAGGCGTTATGGTACCATTGAGTGCATGGCAAGTTAATGAAGTCAAAAACAAGCAAGAGGAAAGATTCCAATCATTTTGGGTATAAATAAGAGATTTTGGGGGGGGCAATTATGAAATCCTTCCTGCATGGTATTTTGAAGAGAAATAACCTAAAATTGATACTATGTGACTACTTGGAAACACCTATTCATGTGAGCATGTTTGAGAAAAATAGAAGGAAGCTGACTGACTTCCTGTATGTGCATGTGAGAGAGCTGATTATGAGGAAAACATGAATTGTTGAGGAAAACTTCTGACCTGTGGTAAAGGTTTGACATGTGAGGCAATTGAAAAGATCCCATGTTTGATCCATAAGCTCATGGTCTGTGGAACACAAAACCCACAAAAATATCTCACTAACACAACATATTATTCATCTAGAATTATGTTTTGCACTTACTCACATTTTCTTTTGGGAGACAATGTATGTGAGGGGTGAGCTTCTGTTTGAGTGAGCATTTACTGAAAGAAGAGGCTGAATGGCCTTTCTTGGTACACCCAATTAAATACTGTGGTCAATTGTGCTCCAATATCTCCAGCAGAATATGAAAAGCCCTTATAAGCATCATACTCTGGATTTCAGGTTATTCCACTCAGCTTGTAGGACACCCTGGTAAATTAGAGGTACTACTGGGTAGTTTGGGCCTATTTATTTCCAAGCCTTGTCTTGCTAACTGATTAATTTTACAGGATCAGCAAAGCTGGTCAAGTTTCACAACAAGCTTTAATATTGACAAGTATAAATATCAAGGTACAACTGTATCAGTCAATCTTTTTCTTTATTTATAAGAATCAAGTGTTTTGATATGGAATTATAATGAGCTTGTATTCCTTGACTTCCACCCTGGAGCTTGGAAGATGCAACACTGCTTCTATTCTGGAGCCAAGGGTCAACTGTTGTTGACAGATTGTGTCAAGTTTGATCTAATGTGTGTGACATTATTGAGTATCATTGTTATGAGGTTCTCTTGACAACAGTCTGCTGCTGCACTACACCATGGGTCTTCTGTAGGATGCAGTCTACTACTGCTACTTAAATTTGAGACTTTGGGTGATGTATCAAAGCCATATCACTGCCCTATGAATCCCATTAACATCCAATACCAGGGCCAATATGCTGATGCTGTTACATTGACTGCTTATGAATTTCATCCACCTACATCTACCAGGGAAGTAGCATGGCTCATGTGGTATGATATTAGGGAAAGGCAATGAGTGAAGTGCTTTGTGTAACACTGCACTACATACACAATATGTTAGGCTAGCTGGTGCAGTGTTGCTCTTGACAATGAGCCATGAGAGCAAGTCTTATGAGTTTATACCAGTCATATACCACCATGGGTATTTGACAGCCTGTGGTCATGTAAAAAGGGCTCAGAATTGACAAGGGCAGAGGTGCCTCACGCAAATGAAAAAGCACTATGTGTAAGGTTCCAGTGAATTTTATTCTTCAAATTTGCATACATCCATACACATGTCTGTCTTTGAAAAACCTTTCAATACTACTTTTTGATGATATTGCCAAACTTTCTTCATCACACAACATGTCAATTGAACATTTCCGGATCCACCAGTAAGATGAGGGTTGATGGAGTGTAAGACCACTAAGGAAGAAAGATAATTCAAAGTGTTCATGGTGGTCATCCCTTCTGAGTTTGAACATGTATGATGTGAAGTTAGAAGCTCTTTTCAAGGCTCTCAATTGAATAGACAGATAATCAAGTGCTGTGAAGGCGCCCCTGAGAAATATAAATTGATAAAATTCCCTGTGTTTTCAAAAATTGACCACCAATAACAGATGCACAGGCTGTGAGGGTGTAATTTCTCTGGAACATTATAGTGTTCTGCTTTGTATGGCACAGTCCAAAGACATGTCAAAGATCGAAAAATTGTTGAACTCATATGCATACATATGAGATCACCACCAATATGAGATCACCACCAATATGAGATCACCACCTAGGATAATCATACATAATCCACATGAGTATTAATTACTCCAATGTATCTCAAATCTTGTACTTATATCAATATCAAATTCATCCAATTCTTATATCTAAGCAATGCTTGTATAAATTATATAAATCCCTGCACTCTCCAGTGCCTGTAGCTCTTTGAATGTTGACCCTGTCTATTTATTCTGTCGAACACCACATATTTCACCACCCCTTCATTTCACCACCACTCTGCTTCTATGTTATGATTGACTAAAGTGCTATCTCTATGTTACACTCTGAAACACCACAGGACCCTGTAAAGCTCCTATGGAACCATTGGGTGTGATTCTGCAAAAAAAAGATACCTGATTTTTGAGGCCTTTGATACCAATTGTGTTTGGTATTCTACAACAGTTTTTGACTCAACTTGGGAAGTTTTGTTAGCTTTTCCATTGATGACATGTCCATAGTTTTTGACCCTTGATATACCATTTGATACATAAGTGATACATATGTTGACATCAATTGTTATCAACTGTTTTGTCAAATTTTGCCAATTGATACGTTCTTTGTTGGATGGTTCCATAGTGTCTTAGATTTCTGAATCTGTCGTACAATATCTTTAAGTGGAATTAAAAACACACATATGTGGTACCCAGATGATCTGGCAAGACTTATTTCAAGGTCAAAAAAGCTTTGGATGATTGCCTCAGAAACACTGCCCAAGGAACCAATTTCAGATGACACCTCAGGTTTGAAAATCTAAAGTCTCTTTGTTGGGGGTGACTGCTTATACCACAAGATTATCATAAAAGTCTTTTTCACATATACCAATCACAAATGAATTCCAAAATCTCAGGGAAACATGACTTAAATTCCTCACACTTCATCAAGAATCTTTGAGTAAATTCACATGAATCATACTTTTTTCATTCAAAACCAAATCTTTAGTAAAAGATAGAAAAATGGTTTGTATTGATTTCTCAAGGATTTCTACCTTTTGGAGTAGATTGTGCTTGTTTCAATGGACCCCAACAACATGATAATTATCAAGACACATCAAGAACAAATTTCTCACTTTTTTAAACAAAAGAAATATACTCCAAGTTTGAGTGAAAGTTGAGCAGTCCAAGACCCCAAGATGTTTCAAAGTCTTGTGCAAAAGTGATCAATAGATTTTGATGAAGCAAGAAGAATTTTGCACGGCGTCAGTGTAGGGTTTGCTTGTCAACAAGCAAACACTATCCAGACATGGTGTCATATGGTTTAATTGTGAACCATTCTTGAAGAAGATGAGTAGCTAGTTTTTTTTAATGTATCACTTGTGCTTCCATACATAATTGATAAACGGTACTCAAAGCTGTGTATACTTTGCCGTGTATATTTTTTTTGCAGCTAGACACGACCCAGAAAAAGTATGTCTTTGATTTGAAGCTCCAAAATATGTACTTCTGAGCCAGAAACATAGTTTTTCCTGGTCGTGTGTAGTTGTGAAAAAAGAAAAAAGAAACTATGTATGGCAAAGTATACACAGCTTTGAGTACTGTAATTATATAGATTACTTTGTGTCAAAATTGTGTCTTGTGACTTTTAACCCATAACTATGAGATGATGGATGAAGGTTTTGCAATTGGATTTTATACTTTTGGGGTAATGACAGGGGACCATGGTTATGTTGCTCAGTGAACCAGGTGAATATGTACCAGAGTTAATTGTGATAAGCTGTGATTTCACTCATGGTTGTGTTGCTCAGTTGAATTTGTACCACAGTTGATTGTGATAAGCTGTGCTTTCATTCATGGAGCGTGATCATATAAGTACATGCATTTAATGATAAAGCTTGATGATGTTGATATGTAGTATGTGCGACCAAGTGAAGATTGAGTGACAGGTTATATGTAGTAGGTGATAGTGAAGTGAAAGATGGATCAAGATAAAAGACGATCGATGACGGATGAGTGATAGGTGAGTGATAGGTTTGATAGTTGGATGATGATGATTAGTTGACATGTGGTAGTGTAGTGGCAGTGGTGGTATGAATCCAGTTTGAGTCGTGATTCATGATCTGACCTGTTTTTGCTGAAGGACAACTTCATCATTCAACCTTTTCATCATTCATCATTCATCATTCAATCTCATTATTATCATCATTAGTTTAAAAATTTAAGACTACATTCCTAAAACTAATCAGTCATCAAACTTCAACTGTTGGAATCACTTTCAACCCACTTTAAATCAACCTTTAAGACAGTAGTTGATCAAGGTAATCTACCCTTTTCTTATGACTTATCCTCTTTTCTTAACTCTCCTCGGTTACTGTCCTCTACGTTCCTATCGATTGGTTTAAGAATCAAGTTTGATCGAGTCAAGAAACATCAAGATCGACAATCGACTGCAAGAACTTTGAGAAGGAAACCCGACCTGACCCTTTTCCGATATCTTAACTTTCTATTGATTACCAACTTTTGGCTCACGTTTCGATTGCTGACTCTACCATTGGCTTACTCTTCATTCCCATCGTTGATCTCGTGACTTAATCATCAAACAATCGATTCTTACGTTGGTTGATTGTTAACATTCACTTTTTTACTTCATTATCTCACCCTTGACTCACTTGCCACGTCATACCTTTGATCATCCTCTCTTCTCCCCTCAACAGCCTCAACGATCGATCCATTCAGCAAGCTCAACTCCCCACCGAGCTTGTCAAAAAACTTTCAACTTCACAACTTTTCACGACTCTAACAGTACCATGGGTTTATCGTGGGTAGCTTGATCGTCTTGACTAATCCATACTTGTCGATCGGTCCAATTTACCACAGCTAATCAACTGGTTTTTTCATTCTATCCCGATTCTCTTCCTTGCAGCGTCTCCAAGTTGTTTACCGGCCTTTTTGGTCGGAGAGAAATGGTGAACTTTTCTTGTCTTTATCCCCCCTTCTTCTATAAGTCCGATCTATCGGCCTTCGAATGCCCAAGTCGATACATCTCAAACTACATCGGAAGATTTCCGCTCAATCGCCGCTCTTGCAACTCAATTACCTCATTGGCATCATGATATTGATATTTGTTTGCCTTGTCCTCGATTGGCTTCGATCGAGATAATAGCGAATTCTGATGGTCGGTCTCGATGCTGCTGGTAAAACTACGATTCTTTACAAACTTAAATTGGGCGAGATCGTGACGACGATCCCAACGATCGGTACGTGCATCTTTACCTCAAATCTTTTCATTCCCCATATGACACTCTTCAATCTGAAAGGTACACATACTGACGCGCTTGTTGCTTTCCTTACCGTCGATTTTTAGGTTTCAACGTGGAGACAGTGGAATACAAAAACATCTCCTTCACAGTTTGGGATGTCGGAGGACAAGACAAGATCCGACCCTTATGGAGACATTGTAGGCTTCAAAGACCTAGCTATTTTTTTCATCTGAACCTTGGTTGGGAGTAGAATGTTGATCGGAGATCATCACATTGCCTTCTCTCTATCACAGACTTCCAAAACACGCAGGGTATCATTTTCGTAGTGGATTCGAACGATCGTGAGCGAGTATCGGAAGCTCGTGAGGAGTTACAGCGCATGTTGAACGAGGACGAGCTTAGAGACGCTTTACTACTTGTCTTTGCCAACAAACAAGATTTGCCAAATGCGATGAACGCTGCGGAGATCACAGACAAATTGGGCTTGCACAGTTTACGTCAAAGGACCTGGTACATTCAGGCTACTTGTGCTACCTCTGGTGACGGGTTGTACGAAGGTTTGGAATGGTTGTCTACCAATGTAAGTATCTTGGCGCTGATTTCTCTATAAGATGTGCATCCGGAGTCAAGGAGAGTAACTGACGAGATTGATGTTCTGCTTGGATCTTTTTACACTTTAGCTCAAGCGAAAATCTTGATTCAATCCTCACCGTCTGTCACTCACTTCTGGATTTGGGAATTCAAAGGCTGTTGTAGCAAAGTTGTGAGAAGTGAGAAAAAGGAGAGCAAAGGTTGGAATGAGTGTTGAATGCGAGAAGTATGAGAGAGAGAGAATATGATCTTTTTTGTTTAAATTTACTCATTTCGAGCCAACCAAGCAACAATAGATTTCTTATGGGAATAAGTAGAAAGGAAGATGAGTTGTAGAGAGTCGTATTGACGAGTTAAACTTCCCTTGAGACACCTAAAAAAAGATTACGTCATGTCCTTGTTACCTTACCAGAACGCACTACTGCAACTCTTAAAACTCTTGCAATCTTCTTTTCATAAACCCTTCCCTGCTCTCTCTCTCTGTCCTTCTCACTCCTCTCTCCCTTTGACCTGTTGTCTTTTTGTTTTGTTTTGTTTTTTTGTTTCCTATTTCTGATGATGGCTGTTAAGTAGACATGTTCTTCTGAATTGCCTAACTCTTTCCTCTGATCATTTTAAAACTTCATTGTCTTCTTTAGCCTGAATGAAAGTTCCAAAGTTCCATAGAAAGTAAAAGAACAAAAAAAGAACAAAGCTGATTGAAATATTGGTCTTTTGAAGAAATATGTTTTGACTTTTTTTAATGAATGCTCATTGGAAACTTCAAAGCTTGATATTTATTTTCATTTTGTTTGGGTGTGATTTTTCTTAGTTGATGTGAACACTTTACCCATAGGATTAATTCTTGTGAGCAGTTTGGTAGGACTCATGACCAAAAGACAATTCTATTGACAGAACAAAAGTCCAAGTGATACTCAAGACCCACCAAAAATAGTCAAAAGAGAAAAGATCACTTGAGCTGATTCTTTTTGAAACACCTTTTTTGGTGTCGTCAGAGGGAGTATGCCGGTGGATGTTTTATATAATTCATTCTATGATCTTTTCTCTAAATTTGATTTGAGATTTCTATGCCAATTTTTTTGGCTAACATTGCAACGAATGCACTTCCATTCCAGTGTTAGACTGATAAATAAGTGCACTTGCCTTGGAAAAATTTCTTGGATTGATTTCTTCAAAGGTTTTCCATTTGAGTGGTAGGTTTCCTTAGATTTTACCTCATGGTGTCATTTAGGATCATGGATTGACTGTGGTATTTTTTTGGGATTTGTGCTATGGGAATTTCAAAAACATGATAAATCTTTACATAGGAATTCAAATATCATCATCATTTTTTCCATGGATGAACAAGATTTCAATCAAGTCAACCACAAGCAAAGCATTTCAGAATCATACAAAAGATTGACAATTTTGAGACACCAAAATGGTCAGACCATTTATACTTCTGGGACTTGTAATTGAACTTGGATTTCAATAACAGTAGGATAAGAAAACTAACTACAAAAACTCAATAGATAACCAGGACTCTTACCGAACTTAACAAAGTCCCTCACATGCGGTAAAACCCGGAGCCTGCGTAGGGACTTACGCCAAATGTGAATTTTGTGGCGTGAGCGGTCATCGAGTTTAATAGAGGAAAAAAGCACTCAATAGAAAACTTTTGTTACACAAAAGCTTTTTGATTTTTCTTTTGAGAAATAAAAGTCTGGCCTCTTGCGGACCAGACCCTCAATTCAGATCTTCTGTAACTTGAGCCATGCTCAAGTTTCCATTGCCATCCAAAAAACAAAATCTCAATTTTCAAAAACCAACAAAATCAACCGTTGCTGCGAGATGAATAAAATTCATTACATACACAGATTTTAATTCTGACTGTAGCAAAATCATGGGTTGGTGAATCTGGTGGTAAAATCAAAATCGAGCTCCAACAGCTCACTTGAAAAAATTGCCTTGCACCAATTTCACTGCAAGAAATAGTTGATTACTGTTTGACCAAGTCAACGACGCCTTTCGTAGTCGACACCACTTCTTTGCCAATCAAACTGCTATAAGCAATGTCTCAATCTAGACCGGCTAAGCCTGCTTGCCCAAGTCGAGTTGTTCAAATATGTGAATTCATTGATTCTATACCTTTGTTTGATCCAAAGAATTTTGTGCAATTGTTTCTGGATTCACCAGACTCTACCTTAGCAAGTCACTGCCGCCTCTGGGCAACAGCTACAGGCTGGTCTTCAACTACTCGGCTTATGAGATCAATCAAAAGATTTGCAAAATCTACAGCTGCTGGAACAGCTCTATGGGAGTCTTTCATATCAGACAAGGTTGAGTCAATTGGGACTTATCTTATATTTGATAGGTGCCCTAACATCTCCATTTTTACTATGTCAATTTGCTTCCATCAGGCTGAGCAAATAGTAATTTCTCAGTCAATGCCCAGCGGCAAGGCCCCGGATGGCTCTTTTTATAGCTCTAAAGAAATTGACCACACCTTCTTTGAAAAAGATAATGAAGAAGAAAGAGAGAGAAAAGTTAGGCAATATATGCCATTCCTCTACAACCTTATACAAGCAAAAATCAAAGACACTCAGCTTCAAAGAAATTCACGAAGAGACTCAGACGTACAACTGAAACAAAAGCAATCTGAAACAAATCCTAGAATTGAAGAGGATGATGATTCTGATTGTGATTCTGGACTCACACCTGAAACCAACAAGGATGGGGAAAACATTGATAGAACTAGCGACGATCCTGCAGCGTTGCTTGACATGCGTGATGATGTTTCCTACCATTGGGAGACTGAGCGTGAGATTCAAGACCAATTTCAGTTGACTCAGATTCCCATGACTGTCTGCTCAATGATTGGTTTTGTCTGTAATTGGCGTCACAATGGACTAGCCATGCTCAACTCCGTCACTTTTCTTGCCAGTGGTGTGCCACAGCGTGCTCATGACTACCTTCACTCTTTGGGACTCACCTTGGCTTCAGCAATTGCCAACAGGTGCATGCTTACATTAAAAAAGAAGACTGAAGAACAACTTTGCTATTGATCTGCTCTCGATTGTGTCTTCCAGCCATTGGTCACAGCCGACAATATTGATATCATGAAACGGGTTCATCACACCCAAGTTGATGAGAAATCAAAGATTCACCACGGCAGCTGGGCTTATACTCATTTCTCACCCAAGCACTTACAGAAGGAAATACCAGAAGAAGCCACTGTCAAAGCTTTTCAGGCTGCCATGAAAGCAAGTGAAACTGCACCGATCAAATTGTATAACTTTTTACCCGATGAAGCCGCAAGTGATCATTGGAAATGTGCAATCAAGACTCAAATTGCAACTGCTTTAATTCGCCATGTTGTTGAAAAAGACAGTGCAGCCTACAAATACTGTAAAAAAAATCTAGCAACATCACCTCCGCCAATTGATCAGATTCCAGTCAAAAAACTAGATATAATGATGTTTAAGATGATGGCAGCTTCAGACAACTCAGCAGGTGGTGTTGCTGAGATGATTGAACAGCTGCGATTTCAGACTGGACTTTCAGAAGAAGAATATGCTTCAAAGCTATGAGTTATTGAGGGAGATCATGGTACCTGTAAAAATATTCAAAGCTTAATTACAAAATCTTTTCCTGCTGAACATCAGGATGAAGCTCACAACAAACTGATCACTATTCTCGGAGCTGCACATACTCTATGGAATGTCATCCAGACAATTCTTTTAAAATATTGGGGGGATCCAAAAGATTCTTCTGATACAGGCATGTGGAAATCTTGGGTAGCACTTGGTGGAACATCTGAGAAGCCGGTTTCAAAGAAAGATTTCAGTTCAATAATGGAAATTGTACATAAAGTCCACACATCAACCTTAGTTTTCTTGCTGCAGTATGACCAAATCTTCTACTTTTTGCCATTCAAGTTGAAATCCACTAACTCGTATCTTTCTTGACTGGCCACTGTAGTCAACTCATTGCTTCAAAGGATACAGCCTTAGACCTTGCTGAGGAGGGTGTCGCAGAGGCACTGGTTGAAGAATGTTACTTCAGATACTGTTCTGATGAATGTCGCGCTGATTTGTCTGAGGTAGAAGATGGATGTCAATGTTGGTGCGCTATGTTTAGCGGCCAGCAGGCTCTCTGCCTGTATTTGATTGGCTCTTGTCTGCATGGCCACTGGACTTCTGATGAAGATGTGAATTGGATGAAAACAAAGACTCGCAGGAATCTTTCATCAATCAATCTTATTGTATTAGTGTACTTGGTTTGGCTCTTGGGTTTCAAAAGACCTCTTGTAAACCATCATTGGTTTCTGCCCAAATGGTAAAAGATTGTGGTCATCGGTATAATGTCTTTGACCGCAGTTGGTTTTTGAAAATCAAGATTTTGTTTTTTGGATGGCAATGGAAACTTGAGCATGGCTCGAGTTACAGAAGATCTGAATTGAGGGTCTGGTCCGCAAGAGGCCAGACTTTTATTTCTCAAAAGAAAAATTGGAAAGCTTTTGTGTAACAAAAGTTTTCTATTGAGTGCTTTTTTCCTCTATTAAACTCGATGACCGCTCAGAGCATCCACAGCTGAGCTGTGCCGTAAATTTGTATTGTACAGAGCGCCGCACGGATTGTTTAGGCAAGTGTTTGAGGCATAAATTTTGAACAATGCACAGCCGTGGTGTCGTACATTACGGCTTGTAGCATATTTTGTGAAGTGAGTTATGGGTTAGTTGATCATTAAGAGCATCCACAGCCGTGTGGCGTAAACCGTGTTGTACGGAAATTTAGGGCAAAAACATCCACAGCCGATGCCCTAAATTGTCACGTAGCTAAGGGGATTTCCTCCGTGCGAGCCAAAATAGAAGAAATTTGTTCTATTTTGGCTTGCTCCCTAAATTCATCCGTACCTTGCTCTTCCCATAAAACTCCCACTTCCTTGCTGACACTCCCTGCAAATCATCCCCCTTGATGATCAATAACCCATAACTCACCTTGCCAAATATGCTTCAAGCCGTACTGTACGGAACCACAGCTGTGCATCAGTGAAAAATCATGCCTCAAACACTTCCCTAAACGATCCGTGCGACCCTCTGTACGATACCAATTTACGGCACGGCTGTGGATGCTCTGAGGGAGATATTCTGCAGGGAGTGCGGTCGTGGAAGTGGGAGTTATGGGAGAAGCGAGGTACAGATGAATTTAGGAAGCGAGCCAAAATAGAACATATTTGGCCTATTTTGGCTCGCACGAAGGGAATTCCCTTAGCTACGTGAAAATTTAGGGCATCGGCTGTGGATGATTTTGCCCTAAATTTCCGTACAACATGGTTTATGCCACACGGCTGTGGATGCTCTCACGCCACGAAAGTCACATTTGGCGTAAGTCCCTACGCAGGCTCCGGGTTTTACCGCATGCGAGGGACTTTGTTAAGTTCGGACTCTTACATGCTACTTTACAACCATAAAAAATGAAATAATGATCAAGAAATTACAAGAAGATGTTGATCGTAAGCTTGAAGTGGTGTTACATAATGCTAATCATGAGCAAATAAGTGTCAGGATGAGAGTTTTGGGTGAGGAGGACATAAGATTTATCAAGTTTAGGTTATTTTTCTTTCAAGTGTGTGGCGGGTAAGAGCAAGAAAGTGGTTTGTAAGAGTAATGTGAGGACCAAAGAAGTGAGAATCCACCAACATGCATTCTTCTTCATCTCATGTGCTTTTTGGGGCTCAGAAGATCTAGAGAGAGATAAAAAGAAAACCCTGGTCAAAAATTGATCTGTAATAGGAATGTTTCATACTGTTAACTCACCTATTTTTACCCAACAAGTTTTCTTCCATATTATCTAAACTTTGTTTTTCGGATTGACTCAATTTACCACCAATCCCTTGCATCTTTCTTCTTGATAGACAACTAACACAACTAGACTTGAGCGACCAAAAAGTAAAACAACAGATATTGAATCGGTCCATAGAAATCAAAAGAGTACTTATCACAAATAATGGTAAGAATGTCAACCGGAACCATCTTGGAATCGTCCTGATCTCAAGTGCTTTGGCCAAAGGTGATGGTAAGATGATAAGGATCAATTCAAGGATAGTTGCACTTAAAAGGATTAACAAACCAGCTACCATTCGGATAGCAATTATACCTTTGTTTTTTTTGGAATGATCTGATGTTTTTTCCATAAAGATTGGAATGACATGTTGGTTAAGACCTTGAAGGATAAATTCTACAAGACCTGCTAGAACAGCAGGATGGTTTGTGTATTTAGCTTCTAGTAATGCACGTGTCATCAAATCGGATTTCAATTCATCAAATTGAGATAACAGTCCACCTGCTTGATCCCAGGCGTTTCGGCTTCCCAAATATTTTTGAATCAACCCATCGAACTCAGATCTCATGGGTTGTGATTCAGGGTTTAAGCCATCAGGAAGAACTGAGCTAACGGCTGAGGAGATGTTGGAGCACGAGACTGAGATTGCTCGACGAGATCTTGATGGATAAGGTTGAGAGATTGAAGTAGGTTCAACAAGCCGGTCGGTCGAGTATGATCGAACCGAAGCTGCCCAATTGACTTTTCTTACCGGAGAGTGTTTTGAGGAGTTGGTTGTGTCAAGAGTAGGGTATTCGTTAGAATGATTCTTGTAATATTCATCAAAACATGCTCGACGTTCATCATTCCTTGTATGCGCGAGTGATGGATGTGAAGGGTTGTGTGGTAAGCCAGAATTGATGATGCAAATGATATCAAACGGATGAGGTGAAGCTGTCTTCTCGTGTGCCGGTATACGAGCAAACATTTCAGCGTAGCTGATAATTTCAAAGAAAGGTTTGAAAGGAGAGAATTAGATAACTTAATCAAATGGGCATTTGAACCAGGGGTATTGAACTTACCTTCTGAATTCCAATAAGAATGCCACCATGACAGAAGCATGTATTAACCATGAGTTTGTTTCTTCAAGTGGATCAAGTTTCTTAGAGTCTTGTAAGAAACACTCGAAATTAGCCATATGAAATGGTTTTTTCGATGATCCATCTAGTATAGACTGAACTTCCAAAGAGATGGTAGTAGAATCATGTTCACTTGAAGTAGTAGTAATTTCTTCAGTAGTATTAGAAGAATAACTACCAGATCTAGATTTCTCACCAATCAAGTCTTTAAAAGATGTTGGAGCTTCTTGATCAGTTTGATGACGAAAATTAAAAGTTTTTGAAATTTGTAATGGAATCCTAGGTTGTGATGATGTTCCAGTAGTTGATTCGATCACTGAAGCATGTCGAGCAAATGATAATCTACGAACTTTGGTGGGTTGAGGGGTTGTACTTTTTGATAAGGTTGTTGCTAATTCAGTACAAATTTCGGATTTCCCTTCTGTTTCAGAATATCGACGGCGAGTCCAGTCGCTTCCATAACCTCCGAGCATCTGTCCTTGTGCTTAAACAAATAAATTTGTTTTTCTTGTTTAATTGGATTTATTTAAATGCTCGAATTGAACTCAGGTAGGTTGATGATCTAAGGTTTGTAAATTTGATGTAAGGCGATGAGGAGATATAGGTTCTTATTGGAGGTTGATTTTGGACCAACTGAATAAATTCTTTTAAAGAAAAAGGAGGATTATCCACAAGAAGTGATACAAAGATTAAGTCACTGTGACGAGCAAAGCGTGAGGAGTTGGAGAAAATTGAATTTTGAACATCAAATCCTGTTGGCCTAGATTTCGTGTGATCTTTTTCGTTGTAGGTATGTGACTTGACTATCAACCACAACTTCAACGATTCGTTTTTTTTTTCATTTTCCCCGTCTATAACAACCTCAATGCAATTCAGAGGGGTTCAATAAGTTGATCAGTTTATATTTACCTGGGTGACGAATGAGGTCGAAGATCTGATATTCTTCATCATCCTTTACAAATCTGGTGGTTGAAACTTGAGTCCTTGACAACTGGTATCATTATGATTCGTAGTTCGGTCACGGTGGAATCGTAATCCCTTGACAGCCCTTGACTCCAAGGTCGAAGAAAGTTACTCCTTCTCTTCATTTCATATCCATTTCTCCGTCACATAGTCAAATACAAAGCTATTCTAAGAAATCAAACCCAAGGAGTAGCAAATCAGCGCTCAACAATCATCAGTCTATGTTGCGCATCAATTCGGAAGGCCAATTATAAGTAGTAACGCTGCAAGTAGTGGTGCAAAATGACGATATGAGACTGATCACTGACTTATGGGCTCCGATTCCTCTTACCTTCTAAATTGACTGCAGTACGGTTTCATCAGGAATTATGAAAAGCTTGAGCAACGCATATAACTGAATTGGATATCTTACTTAAGAGTGATTTAGAATCGTGAGAATGATGAAAATCTACAACCTCTCATCGAGAAGATCGATTCCAAAGCATTCGAGCTCTCCTTGTTACTTCCCCCCTGTGTCACTCGACAAGAAAAAAGATTGCTCAAGAGTTTTGATAACTAAAAGTACCACAATCATAATTTGTTGTACATAACCCTTGGCTTGTGTCTTGTTCTTGCTTATTAAAAACTTACTGAATCAAGGTGTGCCATAGTGCATGAGTTAGTACTTCTTCTTTGCCGTTTTTCCCTATTATTTTGTGTAAATTGATTGCCGGTTCCAGAGTTTCGAAAAGATCATGATCCAGACCTGTGTCTCTGGGAAACAAAGCGTTCAGGAATCAGATCAGATCAGATGTGGGAACTTGAAAAAGTAGTTTTCATTCTGTAGTTTTGGCAGTCAAATACATTTTGTGAGGGATGGAGCCTATCTGACGTCATTGGTATGATAAATGCACTTTGACTTCATCCGATTCCAGTGGTCATCCATAAATCTACCACATCACATCATACATTCCTCAACAATGACCACAATACCCTCAACAACCAAATCAATCGTTCTTCAAACCTCACTGCCATCCGAAACCCCCACTTGGCACAAAACATCAATTCTAGATGTACCACTTCGTCCCCGAACCAAAGACGAAGTGACGGTCCGAATCATTTCCTTTTCTTTAAACCATCGTGATGTTTGGATCCGTAAAGGCCTTTACCCCGGGATCCTTTCATCATCAATCTTAGGATCAGATTGTACTGGAATCATCATCGATCCAATTGACCATCCCTTACACGCTCAACAAGTCCTCATTTATCCTGCTCTGAATTGGTTAAAAGATCCTAGAGGTCCAGATATCAAAGGGAAACCATTTGGAATCTTAGGTGGCACAAAGCTCAGTAAAGGTCTTGGAACATTTACAGAATACATCAATGTACTTTCATCCCATTGTAAACCGATCCCATCACACATGATCGGTCCAAGTGCTGCTTGTATTCCTTTAGCTGGTCTAACAGCTTACAGAATCGTACTTACAAAAGCTAAAATCAAACCTAACATGAACGTTTTGGTTACTGGAATAGGTGGTGGAGTAGCTACGTTTGTGTTACAGTTTTGTTTGGCTCTGGGTGCAAGGGTTTGGGTAAGTAGTGGTAGTGAAGAGAAAATGAAATTAGCAAAAGATCTTGGAGCACAAGATGGAGTAAATTATAAACAAAGTAAGTTTAATTCATTCATTTGCCCAAACTCGTGTTTTTGGTTTAAGTTGATAAATGTTTTTGAATCTTTGGGGTTGGTAGATGATTGGCCTAGTCGTTTGGTTTCCTTGTTACCTGAAGATGAACCTTTATTAGATGTTGTGATCGATTCAAGTGGAGGTGATATTTTGCAAAAGTGTAGAAAACTTTTACGTGATGGTGGTCAAATAGTTTCTTATGGATCGTAAGTGAGAAGATCAAGCTAAAGATTAAATCAAGTAACCAAACCAATCCATTTTTCTTATGTACTGTATAATTAGAACCACTGGATCACCCATCTCAATCACCATGTCAGAAGTTCTAAAAAACTTAGAAATCAAAACAAGTACTATGGGATCTCTACAAGAGTTTCATGAAATGATTGATTTCATTGAAGCTCATCAAATCAAACCTATTATATTTAAAACTTTATTGGGTTTTGAATCTGTAGAAGAAGCTTTTGAAATTCTTAAAGATGGTAAACAATTTGGAAAAGTAGTGGTAGAGATCTCAAAAGGTTCAACTAGTTTAAAATTATAACCAATGATCCTTCAACTTTATCTTTTCGTGTTTCAGAAACCTTATCAATTGTAAGATGGTTTCTTCAGTAAAATATATCTATATCTTGTGTAGAACAAAGGCCCACAGACCAAATCATCCACTCGATCATTATCCATTAAACCTCTGTATAACAACTGCAAAAGCATTAAATCTAATGATGTTCATAACGCTTTTGTTATAACAATTAGATCTACAGACCCTGGTTTTAAGCAAAGATTACTTTACTTGTCTGGTAAATACATTAGTTTGATATTGGGATCATTAATAATAAAGAAAAGTCATTAGAACCGAAACATGAGGATAGAAACGTGTGTTCTTTGAGCCTTGTTTTGACCTGTGAAACATCAGTGAAGTAAGCATTAAGTGAGAATTGACCGAATCGGATTCACCAAATTCAACACATCTATTTCCAGAGATTCAAAAATAATAATTAGTATAAGATTGAACAATGAATTTATTTAGAAGATGAACATCTTATACTTACAATTATGATTTCAATATTCAACAGCATCTTCATCCCTTCCAGTAAGATTCGAAAGATCAGGCGTATCTTGTCTACCTTCAGTTTCATCTCTCATTTGAATATCAGATAAATCTCGAACCGATGGATTGATGGGATCTTCAATGATCGGTTGAACTTCAGTCGTACTGTTCATCATGGTAGAAGATGATGCTTCTTGTTTAGATTTAAGTTTTTCGGCTTCAATCTCGGCTAATCTTGTATCACGTGCAATACATAATTGTTCTAATTCATTCTGTTTGTGTTTTTAAAATCCGAAAAAGTTTAGTAAAAAGGCATCAATGGTGATGAAATGCGGATGGGTTTTTGGTGGGAGATTATTGATCTAATGAAGTTGAAACTTAACTTGTTTGTTGGATTTTTCTTCTAACCAAATCCTTTGTTGATCTTCAACCACCTCACGAGTTTCCCTACGTTGACTAAAGAAATGAAAAATGTCAGATCGAATGTAAGATCAAGAGATGATGAACTGATCGAGGGGGGGAACAAAGAGTGAACGACTTACCGATCTATACGTTCTTCTTGTTCTGGAAGTAACTTGTTGGGTAACCAGTAAATCGGTCTTATGGGATGATGATTCAAAGGATGTGAAGTAACAGGAGGTTCGAGATTGTCAGTTTCTAAAACATTAGTAGAAGATGTACAAAGATAATTTGAAAAAGCTAATTGATTTGAAAAATGAATAAGATTCTAAAACAAAGAACCCATTCGCCCCAAAGATTCCACCAAAGCAAAAAGTCAGGAAAAGATGATTGATTAGGTTTGGATGATGATCGATGATTTGGTGGATGGAAAAAGACTCACGCATTCCGAAAGTTGGGCTAGTTCTTCGGTTTTCCTGATCACTGAACTCTTCAGGTTCTTTTCTTCAAGTTCATATGTCCTTAGTTGATGTAAAGCTTCAGATTCGATTTTTAGTTTAGCTTGTAACCTATTCTCTACGGCTGCTCGACGTTGTGCCTATAAAGAAGATAGAAGGGTCGATTGTTCTGGATTAGATTTGGTGGTTTTGGATTTGGATTGAGGTGGTGGGGTGACTTACTGCTTCGGTTTGTCGAGTTTTGGACGTTTCGTCTTGGAATTTACTTAGTGTACCCTAAAGATTATCAAATCATTCAAACCCATCAATCGCGTCAATGTATACAATCTTACCAAACGATCCTCATTGTCAATAGTTTTCAGTAGAAAGAAAACATTTACCATTAAAGCACCAAACATTCTAACATTTCTTTTCTTATCTGCTTCAGTAAGTTTTAATTTTTTTCTTGGTTGATCGTCTTGAATGATTTCAGAAATCGAATGATTGGGTTCTTTTGAAATCTTCATTTTTTGTTCTTCATCTTGGTTTGGTGAGATGGGTTGTTCTGATTGGAATTCTACTTCGGCTGCTAGTAGTTCGTTTTCTGATGTTGTCATGATTTCGAATCAGATTGGTAGGAAAGTTGATGAACACTCTTTCTGGGTGGGTTTTGGGATGGGTTTGTTAGTTGGGTTTGGTCAGGAACTTGCTTTGTTGATCGAAGCGGTTCTTTGGTTTGGCTCATTCAGAACTGCATTGCAATCTGAAACTGTAGTATATTCGGTATAAGCATTACATATACACAGTTTACGTATGCTAATGTTGAATGTGTGCTTGAAAATCATATGCTCATGACTCATCAGTCGTTGAATCGTCGATGTGACGTCACCAAAGCAGTTTTGAATCATCATCCCTCTCAAGAATTTATAGAAGTCATAGATATAACCACCAAAAGATGAGTAAATATTAACTTATTTTACCTTGAAATCTTCTTGAAAGTTTTTTTTTTGATTTTAAATTTCCTTCAAAATTTTAGATAAATTAATTTTAGTAAAGAAACAAGTTAAGGAAAAATCATTGTCTTTTTTAATACATATATATATATTTGAAGATAAGTGTATATATATTTCTTACAAAGATATGTATGAGGATTGAAGAGAATGTTTTTCTCGATGTGTTTTGGTAAGTAAGTATGTACATATATAAGATGATGACAAGGCTTTGAAGAGATCCAATGATCTATATCCATCTCAACTTTCAACAAGAAACTTCTTCATGGTTTATTGGTTTAGACATATCTTTTTTTAATTCTCTATGAAGTACATGGAGGGCTTTGATTCGAATACTGGATGAAGAATTCAGATTGAAAAATTCATTCTATATTTGCCATGATGATATGAAGAAGGAAATGGAATGATGAATTATGAAACATAGCTGATGTTGTTCTGACTGGTCGGTGTGCATGTACCATAGCTCAAGCAGTTAGAAGACCATCAAGAAGTCATTCAAGCCCTCTAATTTCATGATCGACATTGCTTAAACTTGATATTCCTAATCTTGCATTCTTATCACAACCTAGTATTCGAAAGTTTCTGGCGCATTGGTTGTTTTATCATGAGATAAGAATGAGAATCATGAACATTTGAAGCACAAAAAGAAAGGCACATCAAATGGAAAGAATGATGAAGAAAAAAAGGTTGAACGAGTTGGAGATACTCTGACTAATAGATTGGTCGCTTAAAATGATCACGAGAACAGTATGAATCAATCATCAGAAGACATTCTCATTTTGTTTTCGTGAATTTTTACAGACCGATCTGATAGAAGTGTACTTTCATGTCGTTGACTCGGTTTGACCTTTTGAAGTTTGGAGATCGTTGTTCCGTTGGGTGTGGTTCATTGGACGGCACTTCTACTCATGGTGGTAGGGGCTTGACGAGGGCGCTTTATATCAGCATGACGCACCAATGGCCAAGAGGTTGCAATGAGTAGAGACGTTGGGAGGAATATATGGGATGAGATGGTATTGTGGAGGATCCGTGGGAAGGGATAAGTGAGGATGTGGGCAATTTATAGACCGGTCTTCTCAACAAACGCGCTACTTGCGAATAGAGAGCTGTGAGGCTGAGAAAAGCTTCATCCTCTTGCTTTGTTCTTTATACGGTTTGGGATGCAAAAAGATTGGTTTTTTGCAGTTCAAACGTGCTTGATCATACATCATACTTCTTGCGATCAATACTTGTGATTGTTAGTCTCAGGCTCTTTATTCCTTTTTAACAATTGGCTAGGATAAGATCTTTTGAGGAACTATTGTTTCCTTTTTGTACGACGCTCTTGGCTTGGGAATTAGACCAGTAAGGTCTAAGCAAGATCAATTCTAATTACTCGTTCAAAGGATATGAACAGATGAATGAGTGTGAACAAAAAACAGTCATCATCCTTGAGACTTTAAAGGGAGACTTCGAGATGTTCATGTTGGATTGTGAAGTAGTCCTACGACGCTCTTTGTTTCATCCTCTTCCTCTTCCTCGTCCTGAGATAATCTTTGTGAGTTTTGTGTTTTTCCTCTTGTATGACGCTGTTGGCAATGGCAATATTGCTTCTTTGATCACTCTGACTCAAGGCTCTCGCGTTCAGATATGTCACAGTCCTTGAAACCTCTCGATCGAGTTGAAATGAACACCCTAAGGTACAAAACACCTAGCCTAAGTAGAGCTTAAGCGTGTTCGGTGACCTAACTACGGTCGGTACCAGGAAGTTAAAGGTTGATCTGATCAATTTTAGTTCTTTGACTCTTGACTGTTTACCATTCAATTCAAATCAAACACCAACCAACCAGAACTAACTAACTAACCATCCCAAAGATATCATCAAGATTATATATCATCAAGAAAGAAATCAAAGAACAAACACTTACTTAGTTAATGAAAGTCAAACAAACACTCATTCATCTTCATATATTCAATCTGAATTAAAATCAAAATGAATCCAACCTTTCCAGTACAAAGACCACCCACTGCAACTAATCACGTTCCTCAAAATGACTTACATCAAACATCATCGATCGGAAATCAACCACCTACTTCTCATTGGGCTACTTTAAATACCAATCCAGAATTACAACGTACACTTTGTCAAGCTGCTGCTTCAGGTCAACTTACTCCCGATCAAATGAGCTCATTTTCACTCTATATGAAAGGTAATCCTACTGCTTTTAAAATGTATCAACTTGAACTTGCCACACAACAACAACAACTTCATCAAAATCAACAACAACAACAGCAGCAGCAGCAGCAACAACAACAACAGCAACTGCAGCAGCAGCAACAACAACAGCAACAACAACAGCAGCAACAACAGTCAACTCATCAAACTCATCAGACTCAACATCTTGAACCTGGTAAGCTACCTTCTCAACACGTACTTCATCAGCATCGTCAGTGGCCTAGTCCCTCCCTTCTTTCAACCAAGCTAAAAAAAACTGACCGCATGACTTACATCCCTGCATTACTTAGCGAATGGAAACAATGCATTTATGCAATCTTCTCACCCTAATCCTCAAGTGCCCTTACAACTTCAACAACAACCGATCACCCATCATTATTCATCTCCTCAACAATCAAATTCGGTGGCACAGCCTAACATGCAGCAAGCAAGAATGCCAGATTCAGTCCATATGCTCTCAGGCGATCTTCAATTAACTCAGACTATTGCTCAGTTTCGTCAAACTCAAGAGTTATTAAAGAATCCAAATCTTACTCAAGTCGAACGTGAAAATGCAGCCATGAGAGGTCGTGAACTTCGTGAAGCTTTAGCCACACGGATGACTCAACTTGGGATTCGAAGAGATCCGAATGTAGGTAGTCCAGCTACTACACCTTTGATGCCGGGTTCTCAAGGATTTCAACCTGCTGGACAGACTGGTCAACCACAACATCCGAATGATGTTCAACGTGCTCATCTTTCAGTAGCCTATCAACGTCAACAACAAATGATGTCTGGAATGCCAATCCCTTCACAACCTCCTGGTGGTGCTGCTCATAACATAGCTCGACCACTCAGTCGTAATCTGGCTCCTACTTCAGCTTCTAGTCCTCGTCCATTGAATCTGATCTCGGGTCGGAATAGTCCATCTCCTAATCCTACAAACGTGAATTCTAATAACCTCATGCAATCGATCTCTCGTCCGAATTCTTCTCAACAATCTATGATGGGACCTGCCTCATCACCTCCAGCTTTACATAACGTCACTAGTCCTCCTAATAATACGGCTTCTGATCTTGCTCGTCGAGTGATCGCTGCTAGACCAGTGACGGCTAAGAATGTAGGAACACCACCGACTAATGTGGGATCTCCTCTAAATCAATCGGCTAATACGGCACCTTCTCCTCGACCTCCATCCGCTGCATCGATCAATCCATTACATATGGCTCAACAATCTCAGAGTAATAATTTGAATGGTAACCTAGCCCAACACTTGTCTCCGGCTGCTTGCCGAGTCACTTCACCTCCGGTCGCTCAAACACGTGAAACTTCCTTACCGGCACCAAGTTCACAGAATGTAGCCCCTTCCGAGCCGATCACACGCGTCACTCCTCCTACCCAGGGATTTCCAAGCTCAACTCAACTTCCTAAAGCTGCTGTGAATCCTACGACGAGCACACAACAATCACAACAATATAGTGCGATTGCAGCACAACAACAAGCCAGTTCGCAACCAGTCACATCCACCACATCAGGACCATCTACAACACATAATGCCCCTGTTGTACCACGAGAAGTACCGACCCCAAGACCTACATCACCAGTTCCATCACCTTTCCCAGCTCCAAGACCGACATTAACAGGAGGACATGCTACTTCTACTACACTTTCAGGTACTACACTTCATAGACCACCTGTGAATGGGATTCATGAAGCATTAGGACAATCTAATTCTCATCATCATGATCCGAATGGGAGAGGAGGACAAGAAAGTACGAGTAGTAGTAGGATTCTGTCCAAGAGGAAAATTCAAGAGTTGGTGGAAAGTATCGATCCTAGTGAAAGATTAGAAGCAGAGGTAGAAGATGTAAGTAGATTGGAACTTTTTGATGTAGATTTGATTGGTACAGAAAAGCTTACTAGGCGTGTGTTTTTTTGTTTTTTTTTTCGGATTGGATTAGCTTTTGTTGGAATTGGCGGATGAGTTTATTGATTCGGTCACAAGGTTTTCGTGTCAACTTGCTAAACATAGAAAATCAGATCGACTTGAAACTAAAGATATTCAATTACATTTAGGTAAGCCAATTTTTTTGGATGATTTTCAATTCTAGATTTGAAAAAAAAGATGCAAAAGAAAAAGTTCAAGTTTTTTTTGATGATTTTCCGAAATTCATCCAACTATTCTTTTTTTTCTTTTTTTTTCTGTTGGGTTTTTTTTTGGGGGTGGTTTGATTTGAATAGAACGGTCTTGGAATATAAGGATTCCTGGATTTGCTAATGATGAGATTCGACAAAGTCAAAGTAGAAGGGTGAATGCTTTACCTGCTTATCAAGCAAGAGTTGCAGCTGTTAGAGAAGCTGCAAAGAAACGTAGACCTACTACTTGATTTAAAATTTAATTCATTGGAAAGGTTTTTTTTTCGGTTTGGTATGGTTACCTAAGGGGTTGGGGGGTTTGGTTTGTAGAAAGGTATTTTTGGAGGATGCTTTGGTACAATTGGAGGGATTGAAGAAGTTGAATGGGGTTTTTGTTTTGATGGTTTGAGTTTTTTTTTTGTGGTTTGTGGTTTAATCATTAGAGTTTAAGAAGTTTAAGGTGTGTTCTTTGTGTTTTTTGTGTTTTTGTGTTTTGTTATGAATAGTAGTGAATAGTAGTGATATTTCAATTGAGATAAATATATATATGTAAAGTGAATTATGAGATATGGAATGAGTTCTTGATTTAGAGATTGTAAGATCTTTGAAACGGTTTATTGGGTTCTTTGATTATGATTTACTTTTTTTGGAAATTATTGGTGAGTTTTTCTTATGAAGGAATTTGTTTGATCAATTAAATGAATTTCCCTGGAGGTGAGGGATCTTGGTTAGTTATTATGATGCAGAACGCGGGTTGGTTTTTCAGAGTTTTTTAAGTTCAGTTTGTATCTCTTTGATGATTAGAACATCATGACTCTGTGCTCCTATTATTCTAGGTGTTGAATAATTTACATTTTCTTTGGGGATTCAAAGATAAAATATTGGGTAAATGTCGTATGACAGACGATGATGAAGTGATGTTTTACAAATTGGAAAAATTGGTTTGGTTGAACTTGAAGGAGAGATGTATAAGATAATTACGAAATGTTGGTTCTCTGGGAGATGTTTGAAGTTAAAAATGTACTTAAGAAAGATGAAATCGTCATTTTTTTGTATATGCTCTTTTCTTATACGTCTTCTTATTTCTTGGATTTCAAAGGTTGGGAAACTATTTTGTGTCTGAGCGATAGGCATTTCTTATGAAAAGTTGAAGTTCCTATTTACTTTGATTTTTGGAACATATCCATTTATTAAGCAGTCGCTGAGAGGAATATTAGTACCAACAGACCATACTGGGAGTAGGTTGATCTGCTAAATTTATTTTATTATGGGTCTGGACCTTTGAACATTCTCTCTTGATTTGCCTTTCAAATCAAACCTCGTGTTTTGTTCTCTCCTCTATCGCAAACAGGGGATTCAAAGGGTTCCGAAGGTCATCGTTCTAGCCTCTCACTCTCAAAAGCAAGGCTCTTTACATGGCATCAGACTCACAACGCGACCAAACTGAGACGTCTCATGAAAGGTATCTCAAACCTCTTTCGAGATCAAATAAAATTTTAAAAAGGTCAGGATCGAGTATCCATCAAGTTTTGTTTCAAAGCCAAAAAAGTAAGAGATGATAATTCAAAAAAAAAGGAAAACAAGAACTTGATAAATCGAGAAAGTTTAAAAGAAAAAGAAGAAAGTAAAATAAGTGAAAAGATGACTGAGGTACTGCTGAGAGATAGAATAAAAAAGAAAACTTGTAAAGAAAAATTAATCAAGTAAAACAAATTAAACTTTAATGCTACGGTACTGCTACAATAAGATGAAAAAAGGATATAAATTGAGACTAGAAAAAAAAGACTACTATGCAAATTTGATGAACTGATTAAGGGAAAAACAATAATATACAAGGAGAAAGCAATCAGAGAAAGAAGATCTCAAGATCGAGGTAGAGGACTTGAAACTTTTCCCGGACTATCCTCTATGAAGATCTCGATGACCTCGGGTTCTTCCTCCGGCAATGGTAAAATATGGTCTATAGGCGTCTCGTAACACCTATAGAATTGGAATGGATTGGTATCGCTACCATCCTGTGAATCAAGTGGTCGAGTTCCACTTGGGCGCGTAGTCGGCCTCGATTTCTCCCTGGCCTCTTCCGTGCTGGCGATCTGCCGGTTCCGCGGCCTTGATGCATTGTTTCTCGCCATGCTGCGGTTGACTTGTCGAACTCGGTCTGGGGTGACCTGTTCGGTGTCCGTCGTCGAGGTTTCGCCGTACATGAGACGGCGAGTGCGAGCGCTCATCCTCAGCTCCCTAGATGGAGTTTTCCCATCTGACATAAATGAATGTCGAACATATGTCAGCTAGCAGTCATTACCAAGTACTGAAGAGAGAAAGGCCTTACGGTTAGGGATTTGCCGTCCTGAGCGTCTGGGAGTGACCAGGTTGCTTCCGCCAGCTTCATTCTCCGTACCGCTTCTCACAATGGCCCCGCTGCAGGAGGTGATTGGAGCGACAGATTTAGGTGCCACGGGTTGAGCGTTTGGGCTGGACATCTTGGTTGTTTTAGGATTTAAAAAAATAAGGGCAAAGGGTTTTGATGAGGTATAATGAAATCAAAAAAGGGGCAGTAGGAGAGGACAAGAGTGATTCAGACTGATGAAAGAGTTGGGTAAAAGATTTCTAATCAAGTTTAGCGGGTAAATAAATGTGTTTGTTGTGAGTGATGAGGTTCGAGGTTGAGGGTGAGACAAGCGCTTTTTATATGTGATTTGAGAGCTGATCATCAAACGGAACTCAGGAACACCTCAGGCAGCTTCCAAGCGCGTGAAGCTAGACAAAGGCACCATTTCGGCTGGCCAAGCTCAGGGATTCTATACCACACATCCAGCCATCAAGTGCTGGGGTTGGTGACGCATGACGTGATCGGCAGGGAACGCATGAGCTCTGTGCCTGGACTCATTGTGCAATGCCGCAAACGAAACATAATATGTGGAAAGGAGTATGTCAAATACATTTTCGAAGACGGAAGCGCTGGGCCAAGTCGGAATCAAGGGCATTGTGGAATCAGGCAATTTCGTAATGAGCGCACAATTGTGCAAAGACCTAGGACAACGGCGTGCTGTGGACCTGGATGATGACCTCTTCACTGAGGAGCATTCTGGGAGTCTACGCGACGAGTTTTGACTGGTGGAAACTTTGGCTACGAGGCTACAGATTTGTTTGCATTCACAGTAGAGGTTTGTATACCTAGGACAGTTGATGGCATGGGTAGATTCAAAGCTAATGAGGTACAGTCATTTAAGAAAAGCTTGCCCCAAATTCCCCGCCAATTCGCTCAAGTTTTGGGGGCAAAATAGGGCAAAATTGAGCAAGCCTTTCTTACATGACTGTACAACAGTCCCAACAGATGAGCAATTTGACAAATATGAAAAGTATCAGGACATGATGCGTGGAGAAGTTCAAATCGAAGTCTCAAAGGAATGAATATACAAATGAAAGGTGGCCTTGAAGCGAAGATGCACACTTGCGAAAAAAATATGAGCCGATACGCAAATTAGAAGAAAATGGCAGACGGTACCGGGGGCCGTTTCGGAAGGTTATCTTTCAACCGGGCCGCGGGGACTCGGAAGAACCCGGTTCGGGACATATACACTAGCTAGCCTAGGACACACAGAGAAAAATCCTCTGTACACGAAAAATCTCCCTTGGGAAGTGTTCACAAAATTTGCATTTTTCCAATCTAGCACCTTGGGGAATATTACCCATGGAGACGGTTCCTTCTGTATTTTGTACCAAATGTCCTATCCCCAGAACAACCCAGAGATACCTTCAGTCAATACCTTTGTTGATAAGAATAAATTTGGAACAAGCTGGGATGATGTCAAAGTGTTGGTAATATTTTTCAAATACAACCAAGGGAATTTACAGCTCAGCATTTTTGACTGGGAAAAGGCTTACTAACAAATTTTGACACACCCATTGCAATGGAGGTAACTTCCAATGTCAGATTTAATGGGTTTACACACATATCCAGTTTGGTGGTGTGGCAGGTTGTACTGGTGTGCTTTTTTGGGCATCTGATTGGTGGAGAGAGATCATAAAGAGGAAATTGAAATTAGAAAAAGCTTTTAGGTGGGTGGATGATAATTTATTGGTAAAAAGTACCAACAACCCAACTAACATTGAAGATGTTGTGAGGTTGAGTAACAAAATGAATGTGGTGTCCAACTTGGAAAAAGTTCACAACTTTTCAGATGAACAAGATATATATAGTTCATATGGAATGTAAAAGATTGAATTGTCAGACTTCCAGTTGAGAAGTTGAAAGAAGGAAAACAACACATTCCTGACTTCCTGGTACCTGGCAGGTAGTTTCACCTGAAGGAGACATAGAAACTTATGGGAAGACTGCTTTACACAACATACATACTGCCCCACCTGCAATGTTGTAGTCCCAGTTTGTATTGTTGGGATAAAGAAAGGAAGGTTTCATCAGTTAGAAGAGTGGTACCAGCGGATTCAAAGGAGAATTTAACTGAATGCATTTGAAGTGAGACAAAGCATACCTGACTTAACCCCAGTGGACCTAGATTGAGTAGGGGACGCCTCCATGGCAGGGATAGTGGTTTTGGTTGGTGAAAAGTGGGCACAATATGATTTATTGGATGGTTAAAATGCTCTGTTTTCTCTTCACATTACCCAGAGTATAGCCTGGGCTGAGACCATGGCTATACATTTAGGGTTGATGATGATTGACAAATTGTTAAGGTAGGAGAGAAGACATTTATTGTCTTCACAGAAAATACCACATCACAATCTGCAGTGGAAAAGAGGAGGTCAGGAGACCATGTGGTGAATGGAGAATGGAAGAGGATTCAAGATTTGTTATTAGACTCAAATGCAGACTTGGTGGCACATTGGGTAAAATCAGGTGACAGTCTGGCTGGCTTACTGTTGAGAGGAAAAGATAAACAGATGATTGAGAGTCGGGTGGCAATCAGGAGTCCCGCTGATCTGATTTCTGCTGTGGAACAGGTACTCTGGAAATGTTGATTTGTTTAGTTTCAGGCCTTGTTCTTTCTTGAAATACCTTTCTGTGTGAGCACCAACCAAGGTACAACTTGGTACAGAATTCCATGAGCTGGAAGGATGTGTGTAGATGAGAAGATATGCTTATAGTGAGGGAACTCGCGCAAAGTTCTGAAGAGAACTGTGTTGGGAAGTAAAACGTTTTTTCCCTAACAAAGTTCCCAACCAACAGCCTATCTTCCACAGACACATCTCAGCTCATTCAAAGTTTCAAATTTTATATTTCATCATATGAAAAGATTTTCCATCTGCCCACCCGGCAGAGTCACAAGTACCAGGTTTGGTAAATGAGAAGTTTTTCTCATGGACGCAAACCTGGAGGCTTGGCGGCGGTGCCCCCCATACCTTAGGCTAGAGTAAAGATTATGCTATCTTAAGGGGGATGGTTGGTGAATCCCAAATGATGTAATATACATCAAAATCACGACCCCAGTAGTAATGGACCCTTCCTGAAACAATCAGCCTGTTTTTAGCCTGGTATTGGACTATCAAGAGGAGTGCAACAAGAGACCTTTTTAATTGTTTTTCCAATAAAACCTGTCATCCCATTCTTTGACCAGATATTGCCTGTCTGAAGGTCCTGAAAGTCCTATGACCCTCGGAGCCATCATCTGAAATACTCCATTCTGATTACCTAATGCTTCATTGTTACACATCACCAACTACCTTATATGTGAGGGTAGTGACACTTTTAAAGGAGGCTACACTCACTAAAAGGTGGTACTGGGAGTAGTTTCCAATGAAGTATAATAAGTATTATTATCTTTCATTTGTTAAACTAGGTACAAAGGAAGAAGAGGATGATGAGAAAGAGGAAGATAGGATATAAGGTTAACAACTAAGAGTCTGCTAGGACAAATCCTGGCAGACTACTGTTAGTTGACTCTTGAAGAAGAGGTTTTAGTTTATGAATGAATATAACAATGAGAACTGGATCCCAAAGTTCTCCAATATCCTTCTTGGTAACAGGATAAAGAGATATTGTGATATACACAAGTGTTACTATATCAGGTTTATATTAATTATTTTATTATTTTTCTAATTAATTACACTTAATGTTATGTTCAGTAACCATTAAGTGTTTTATACCATATAACCATTTTTAACTCTTGATACTAAGTTATGAGATGTTACTATTGTTTTTTGTACGTAATCTTATATGTTACACATTAGTTCTAGAGTATATGTATATGTAATCAGGGTTTATGTGTCTTTTATTACATTTTACATATGTTTTATAGGCTGTATGTACATGTAATTGGATTTTCTAAGTGATGGTCATATATTACAAGTTGTTCTTTGGGTACATGTATATGTACCCAGGGCTGACATTATACCACAAACTGGTATAGAATTCCTCAGAGCAGGAGATGGCCTCATTCTCTTGTCAAGTGACTCCATTAAGACATACATGCTGAAAAGCAGTTGGTCCAATGCAACTATGAGCAATGCCAGAGTGTTAAGACTACTTGCCTTTGCTCTCAAAGAATGGGTAAACCGTGAATCACTACTATCAATAAAAACTGTGATTCTATATTTTTTGTAGTATGGGCCAGCCCACCTTTGTCAGACAACTCATCTGATACTGGTCCACCACCAATCAAATCAACCACAGTCAGGACCTACTTGTTGGACATCCAGACCTGGCATCTATTCCATGATGCTGATTATCCTCATCAGGCAACCCCAAAGTTCAAAGTGTTATTTAAAACAGCTGCAAAGTTAGAATCAATGTGATTGCCCAAAGTTTCCAGAGAACCCAGTCCTAGTAGAAAACCACTCTAGGTGTCAATGGATCTACCACTGTACAACTTTGTTGAACTCACTTTGTTGACTATGGCACTTGTAATCCGTCATTTGTACCTTCTACTGTATGACTACATTGTTGGGAGGAGGAACCAAAAACCAGGTTGCCTACACAGTCACATTAGTTGCCTTCTGGGGTGTGGCATGACTGGGTGAACTTTTGAAACTAGTGGCAAGTAATAGTAAAGTAAGAGTTCAAGATGTAGTGTGGGATTCTATAAACTAATTTCTATGGATTTGGATTAAGAGGCAAAGGTGACGGCAGTAAGGGAAGTGAAAGAGATAAATTGTCAACATAAGGCCTTCTGGATATACCGGCTTGGCGCAGACTGGCAGTGAAACAGATGATTCTTTCCACGGAAGCAACAGAAGATGATCTGCTTTTCTCCTATCTGTGTGCTAACCAACCAATTATATTGACAAAGACTTGGTGTCAGAAGATTTTTGAAGAGGTGTGGCAATCAAAATTGGGAGTGAAGCTAAGCAGACATTCATTTTGAGTGGGTGGTGCTTCATTGAGAAGGAATTGGGTAGCCCCTTGGAGGAAATAGTGGCAGTAGGCAGATGGAGATCCAAGGCCTATAAGCTGTACATGAGAGACACATGTCAGAGAGGGCATAAGCTGCCTCAAAGGCATATCACCTTTCTTACAAAGAACTCATTACATATCAATAATCTACATGTAATCAACAAATTACATGTACTAATAACAAAAAGAAACATGTAATACTTAATTAAATACAAATCAACACATGTAATCATCAATTACATGCATAGCACACAAACTATCCTTTTCTATCTCAGTTAATATTCAGTTATCCACTTTTACTTAGTCTATTTTATATTGTTTCTCTTTCTATGTGATATTTAACAGGTATACATCATTCAAACAAAGAAAGTACACACAAATCAATTTGGAAGACAATTCTGTGCAATTATTTTTATGATAATCTTTCTAGCAACCACATGTAGCCTTAGTTCAAGCAACTAAGATGGATTGGGAACCCAAATTAGCAGCTTCAAAACTGATCTTCTTGGCATGTGATGGCCACCAAGAAGGGAAGTCTAGTGCTCTTGTGCTAAATAGAAGGGTTGTTGTAGAATGAATTGCACAGGTGAATCAGGGTTCTATGGGAACATAAAGATCATACATGGTAACTAGTAGATCACTACAGACACACATCTTATTGTATTAATCACATGAGATCATCTGCAGATCAATGATCAGTTGTTCAAAGGAGTTGCTCAGATTAACCTCTACTACTAGGCTTTCTGCTATTTATCTCTTTGACCACAATGTGAAACACTGTCCCGCATTCTTAGGTTTCAATCAGCTGGAACAGCGTGAATAGAATGAGAGGAAAGGTAATGAGTAACATTTCATATATGAATCAATCAGACAAAGGAAAAAGAAAGAACAAGAGAGAATGATTCGTACCTGGAACAGCGTGAATAGAATGAGAGGAAAGGTGAGGAAAAAGTCAACCTTTCCTATGCTGTACCAGGCAGGTTATATAGTGAACTAATTACGTAAGGTATCACATGCCAAACATTTTGCTAAGCACACAAAGAGAAAATATGGAATATGTCACAGTAGACATTAGCGGACGGAAGTCACGCAGGACTTTGAAATAACACTGGATAGTCTTGCAGGACTGTATAATGACATAATACATTAGTCACGCAGGACTATTCCAACATACATATGTAAAACTGTAATTAACCTATAACAGGTATATATCAACTATTACATGGTGGATTTCTTGCTCAATAATTGTCCTTATCTGCAACACAGATGACAAGTATAAAAACACACAATGTTTGTTGGAGGATCTGGAATTGGCTTGATCAGAGTTTGAATCTTGGGGTGATCATAGTAGATCCCAATTCAATCTTTTTTGTATAACTTACTAGGAGCCTAAGATGTGGTAGCTGAGAAATCTGAAGCTAGAGTTTTTGGAAGGGGGGAGTGTAGGAAATTCTTGGGGTGCTTGACTCAGGCTGCTGTAGGTGGGAGATCACAGCTAGGAAAATGTCCTGAGTCATGGGGAAGCTCTCTCCCATCAACAGTCACAGGTGGACCTGCTCCCCTCGGTGCTGCCCCCCAGAAGACCTGAGCCTCTATGGTACAAGTAGGTCTGGTTTGTCTAGCTCCCAAACCTAGACATCACAAAGTAGAGAGTGGATTATGAATTAGACCCCATGTTGGTTTTTAGAGAGATTTTCAAGTTCAGTTTGTTTTGTATCTCTTTGATGATTAAAAAATCATGACTCTGAGCTCCTATTATTTTCAATGGTGGATAATTTGCATTTTACTTGGGGATTCAACAATACAATATTGGGTAAAGTATATGTATGAAATACATAATGATGAGATGATGTTTTACAGATTGAAAAATTGGTTTGGTTGAAGGAGATATGAAATGTTAATTTCTTAGGAGATGATGAAGTCAAAGATGTACTAAGAAAGATGGAATCATCATTATTTTGTATATACTCTTTTCTTGTACCAGGAAACTATTTTGTGTCGGAGTGATATGTAGGCTTATCTTCACCCTGAGAGAAATATTACATGTACCAACAGACCATACTGGGAGTAGGTTGATCTGCTAAAGTTATTTTATTATGAGTCATGCATTGAAGCTTTGATGTTTTTTCCTTCATTTGCCTTTCATATTAACTTCATGTCTGTTTCTCTCAGTTTTTGCAAACAAGAGATTCCAAGGGTTGCAATCATTCAAAGAGGGCTCTTTATTACATCAGACTCACAACGCAACCAAATTGAGACATCATCAAAGAAAAGTTCAGAAAGGTCAGGATCAAAAATCCATTAAGTTTTGTTTCAAAGCCAAAAAAATAAAAAATGATAATTCAAAAAAAGAGTAAAACAAGAGGTTTGTAAATCGAGAAAGTTTTAAAGAAAAAGTAAATAGTGAAATAGTGAAATGATGACTGAGGTACTAATAAGAGATAGAACAAAAGAAAGCTCGTAGAGAAAAATGAACCAAGTAAAACAAATCAAACTTCAATGCTGTGATACTGTTACAATAAGATAGAAAAAGGATATAAATTGATGAAACTAAAAAAAATGACGACTATACAATCTTGATGAACTGATGACTACTGATAAACCAATATATGAGATGAAGTAAGGCCAGGGAAAACAATATACAAGGAGAAAGCGATCAGAGAAAGAAGATCTCAAGATCGAGGTAGAGGACTTGAAACTTTTCCCGGACTATCCTCTATGATGATCTCGAGGACCTCGGGTTCTTCCTCCGGCAATGGTAAAATATGGTCTATAGGCGTCTCGTAACACCTATAGAATTGGAATGGATTGGTATCGCTACCATCCTGTGAATCAAGTGGTCGAGTTCCACTTGGGCGCGTAGTCGGCCTCGATTTCTCCCTGGCCTCTTCCGTGCTGGCGATCTGCCGGTTCCGCGGCCTTGATGCATTGTTTCTCGCCATGCTGCGGTTGACTTGTCGAACTCGGTCTGGGGTGACCTGTTCGGTGTCCGTCGTCGAGGTTTCGCCGTACATGAGACGGCGAGTGCGAGAGCTCATCCTGAGCTCCCTAGATGGAGTTTTCCCATCTGACATAAATGAATGTCGAACATATGTCAGCTAGCAGTCATTACCAAGTACTGAAGAGAGAAAGGCCTTACGGTTAGGGATTTCCCGTCCTGAGCGTCTGGGAGTGACCAGGTTGCTTCCGCCAGCTTCATTCTCCGTACCGTTTCTCACACTGGGCCCACTGCGGGAGGTGATTGTAGCGACAGATTTAGTAGCCACGGGTTGAGCGTTTTGGCTGGACATCTTGGTTGTTTTAAAATAATAAAAATAAGGGCGAAGAGTTTTGATCAGGTATAATGAAATCGAAAAAGGGGCAGTAGGAGAGGACAAGAGTGATTCAGACTGATGAAAGAGTTGGGTAAAAGATTTCTAATCAAGTTTAGCGGGTAAATAAATGTGTTTGTTGTGAGTGATGAGGTTCGAGGTTGAGGGTGAGACAAGCGCTTTTTATATGTGATTTGAGAGCTGATCATCAAACGGAACTCAGGAACACCTCAGGCAGCTTCCAAGCGCGTGAAGCTAGACAAAGGCACCATTTCGGCTGGCCAAGCTCAGGGATTCTATACCACACATCCAGCCATCAAGTGCTGGGGTTGGTGACGCATGACGTGATCGGCAGGGAACGCATGAGCTCTGTGCCTGGACTCATTGTGCAATGCCGCAAACGAAACATAATATGTGGAAAGGAGTATGTCAAATACATTTTCGAAGACGGAAGCGCTGGGCCAAGTCGGAATCAAGGGCATTGTGGAATCAGGCAATTTCGTAATGAGCGCACAATTGTGCAAAGACCTAGGACAACGGCGTGCTGTGGACCTGGATGATGACCTCTTCACTCAGGAGCATTGTACATGGGAGTTTACGCGACGAGTTTTGACTGGTCGAAACTTTGGCTACGAGGCTACAAATTTGTTTGCATTCACAGTAAAGGTTTGCTGCTGCATACCTAGGACAGTTGGTGGCATGGGTCAGATTCAAAGCTAATGAGTTACAACAGACCGAACAAATGAGTGTACAATCTGACAGATATGAAAAGTATCAGGACATGATGCGTGGAGAGGTTGAAATCGAAGTCTCACAGGAATGGATAAATGAAAGGTGTCCTTCAAGTGAAAATGCACACGTGCGAAAGAAAAAAGTGCCGATGATAAAAGCAAATCATAAGGAAATCACAATTGCAATCGACTGGTAAAGCGAGATAAGTCGGCGGCAAACTGTTTCATATAAGCCTCATCTTCACCTCCAAATACCCGATTGACATCATCAGTGAACCCAGCAAGAACAAAGCCTCTCCAACTGACATTCTTCTCAGCTCCGACAGGAACAAGCAAGGCTGATGCAAAATTCGCTAAGCCAGTCTTGGGCTTCGGTTCGACCTCAGTGGTTTCAGTTTCGGCGAAAGCTTGATTTTGATAGAGTAGCCCACCTTCAGGTGCTCGAAGAGCACGCAAATGTAAGGCAGAATCGAAATCAGGCATTGGCGAAGGCAAGTTATATGAAGACACGACAAAGGTTCGTCCACTATCTAACGAATGAGGATGGGCCTCGACCGCAAGCACATAAACTAAAGAAAGATCAAGTGTGACGCCCACGGCCTGCGTCGCCAAATCTAAAATCCTCTTCAAATTAGGTTTTATAGCAGATTCTGGTCGATCAAATATGCTGGGAGATTCAGAAGCAGGAGTCGAACCGTTCATTGGGTGGCAAGCTGAAGAAGCTGTTGTAGGAGTTGAGGCCTCTGAGTAAATGCTTGTAAATCCCGCAAAACTTCGCTTCTTGATGGGCGAATTGAGGGGCGAATTATAGGGCGAAGACGAAGGAGTCGAGGCTTCAGAGTTAGCAATTTTGAAGCCATTGAGGCTGCGCGTTTTACGTGGACTTAAGTTATCGGGGATGACGTCTAATAGGTGGTTGGTAAACCTGATGATACTGGGCTTCTTTCTGCGTACTGATGAAGTCGGCGGAGCTGGAATGGATTCAGTTTGTTCTTCGACTGGTGAAAGTGGAGTGGTTACCTGGATTGGTATGTTTGTCGAAACCTCTTCAACACTACCCATTTGCTCAGCCTCAAGACTCCAGTCTTTTCGAGATTTTTCTAAGATCTCTACTTTCTGAGATATCTTATTCATAAACCATAATTCAATCTCCTGGCGTGCATATTCTGCCATATAGACAAGTTTTTTGCGTTGTTCAACCCCAAACGAATCCCAAGGTTTAGTGTCTATGATGCACAGAGTGCCAATAGGGTAGGAAGCGTTTTCTTCAGATCCAAGCCTTGGTGAGAGGAGAGGTACGCCTTTTTGCAAAACAAACATATCAGAAACCGCTCAAGGAGCAGTAGGATGTGTAAAAGGAAAACAGGAAGACTCACCAGCATAGAAGCGCGTGCCCCAATATTGACAAAGGGGCCCAAGTGCAAAGCGCCAATCTTTTTGCGCATCAAGAATCACAAAACCTTTCCGACCACTCAAGACAGTGTGAGTGCCTGAGCAAGAAGACAACACTTTTGTCAGAGTCCAAACCTAGAGGCCCAAGAAAGCCGTCAAAAATGCTTACACATGCTGAAATCTCTTGGAGCTTCACGTCCGTCGGCACCCCCAGATATAGCCAAGAAGATTTGAGTTTCTTCTTGCATGATCTGAACAGCGAGTGACGCGTGGAGGAAGTAGATGGAATTATAAATCAGCAAACGGTCTAGATTATCATTTTTCAGATGGAACTCAGTAACGATGCAACAGACCAACTCACGCTGATCAGGGAGTGAGCTGTTCCAAACATTTCACGACATTGTTTTACAATCTTGCGGAAGATAGGATGTTGTTCAAGTGTTTCTGGAACGTAGGATGCCTTGGTGGTGTTTGAAGCAGACGTCATCATGGTAGAGGTGTCAGACCAAGCCTCAGATAAGCTCTTCGGCTCCCTCCCTTCTCCTTCAAGCTGTTCGGCCAATTTGGTCCTTTCGCGAGCTCGCGCAACTGCTTCTTCTGAGGTATCGTATCCGCCCTTGCCACAAACGGCCAATCTTCTGATGATCAACTGTCGAGCCTCTTCATCCACCGCCAAGCCTGGATCGTATTTCTTCTCTTCATACGGCGTTGGATGATCAGGGTTTGGTTCAAGTGGAGGAAGAGGCGGATCGTTCACATCGATTTGCTCCTATCAAAGCACAGCGATAAGCGCGATGTTGAGCTTGAATTCATCAAGTGGCATGAAATGGAAATTTTGTAAGACTCACCGAAGAATAGAGATCAGTGTACTCTTCCCATGTCTTTGGCTTTTGTTCTTCGGGACTCTTGCTACTTATTCGACGACGAACGACTGCTACAAGTTTTTTGACTTTAGCATTTCGTCCTATGGACCTGATACGCCAGCCTCTATACACTGTGAATTCTGAACTGCGGTACTTCTTGGCGAGAGAATGCTTTTTTGATAGCGCATGATGTGAGGCGCCCTCAGTTGAGGTCACAATATTGGACTTAGTACTTCCTGGCTTGTTCACGAATCCCAGGAAGGATATGTGACGAAAGGCAGATCTCTTTGGCTTTTGGGGCGTAAGACCAGATGGTGGTGCTTGTGACGCGTCATCGTTCTCGATATCAATCCAGTCAGACGCGTCCGGATTTTCGAGCCAGCTTTGGTCTGATGCCACAGAGAGGTGAGCGTCAGAGTTGGAGTTAGGAGAAGCCGTGGCTTTCTGCCAGTAATAGTCGGATGCGGGTCGCTTAAAGGTATCCTTCTTGGGGACTGCGAAGATTGAGGCATATGGAAGGCCAAAGCTGAACGGTGCTGCGATTAGATCCGACATGGTGATTATAAAGACGAGATAATAAGCTAAGCGTATATGATGATAGGATCTGACAGGATGGAGTTTACAAGTCAAAGAAGCGTATTGCGATAAGAATGATGAGATGGTTGCAGGTGATGCGGAGGGCAAGATATGAAGAAAGGCTTTTTGTAGACCTCCGGGTGGAACAATCAAAGTTCTCTAATTGCTTCCCCAATTGATCATCAACGATTCATTATTGTGAGCTTCTCGATGGCAGGGAATTCGATCTCAACAGAAGCACCACCGCCGTGATTGACTCATATGCTGCCGCCCGTGCCAATCTTATTGGTAGTGAACATTCGTAAAAGGTGACAAATTGTGACAGCCTTCCATACCAGAGAAGCACCTGGGCCCGTCAGTCCCATACGTCCGCGGGTGACTCGAAACGAAAAGGATTTATCATGGGTCAGCGCAGCAACGGCTGCAAAGTTTGCCATGGACATACCGGTTTGTTATGAGGAGGAACAAGCTGCAATAACGGGATTCCACGACTTTTGAAAAACTTTGACGCTTCATCATCTTTCAGCCTGGCGATCAGGAAGCATTTCATCAAGGGTAATCACTCCAAGGAATTTGGCTTTGAGGCACGGTCCAAATGAAATAGATTCTAGTGGCATCGTAGGGTTCCTCAAGGACGATGCCTCCTTCAAACGAAGCAATATTTCAAGGGAGCCGATATTAAAGTTACAACAACGTAAGCCCATCAAAGTACCCATGGAGGGCCACTTTGATATGTTTGATTCGAAACCCGCCGGATATGCATAGTATTGAAGTCTCTACATCACTTCATTTCACATAACTCTTATTCAAGAGATGCCAGATGAGGAGCCTTTTGGCCATAGTTATATATATTCCATTTGTGATCAATTTGTAGACCTTTATATGTTCTCAATCGAGCTTTCTATTCAACTGAGTAGGCCGCCGCTCTACAATTCATACCTTGTGTCTATCTGCTTCAATATAAAGCCAAGCTCAACTCTTTTGATTATACGGAAGAAGCAAAATAACCCATCGCTATCTGCGCCAAATGGGATTCCACAGCCAACGCCACCGGCGCTCCGCCCGAGATAGCGGCAGCGGAGCGGTAGCACAGCGCGCGCTCCGCCGGCGCTAGGCCTTTTTCCATATAGCGGGTCCCGGGTTTCACTATAGCTATGGTAAAACCCAGACAAATATAGCGGTTTTGAGATCCGCTCTCTATAGCGGTATCTCGCTGTGCTATGGACCGCCACAGCAACCACAAGCGCATAGCAACAGGGCGCCTCAGAGCGCCCCGTAGCGCTTCTGAGCACGCGTTATTGTGGTTTTTGTGGGTGCATAACGATCTCACCACACATTCACCTACACGCCCTCATACCAACCAACGACAATTCTTTCCATCTTCAATTACACCAAATACAAAACCGTCTACAATCCCATCGACTCATTTGAATACAAATACCTGGGAAGAGAAGATTGAAATGTTAGGATCTGGACCTGTGTTTTCGGATGAAAGTGTGATGAAGCGTGAGGTGAGTGCGAATTTGGCTAGGATCGAAGGTTGCAGAGAGGCTAGATCTTATCGATTACATTTTCAGGTTAGTCAATTCTTTTCATCAAAAGACAATACACAGATCATAAATTTTCTAATGCTTTGAGTTTTACCTTTTTAATGGTTCTGGGCAAAACCTTTCTTTGTTTGAATACTTGTGTGTGTGTGTTTTTTAGAACGTGCATGTGGAACAAATACGAATTTCGGATTTGATGCTCATCATCAATCGAATTGATTAAGGATGCACAAAGGACATCAGAATGACGTTCAAGCTATGCATGAAGTCTTAAAGATCAAACTCATCAAGAAATCATTGAGGCGAGTTTCAAAAGAAGGAAAGAAACACTAATGATTTGGATGATTGAAATGGGTAAAAAAAATCCCCGCTCCCAAAGAAAAGCAATCACTGATCTTTGTACAATGTGTGTGACGTAACATATTCTCTTTTCTTTTTCAAATTTTTAGATCGTTTCATATGCACCACATTAGCCGTGTTCAAACCTGACCCGGTTTCAAAAAACCCAGTTGACCCGGTGGACTTTTTGGCTGGAATCTGTCAAGAACTGTCAATGGATACACAAAGTTACCACCAGAAAAGCAACTGGCACAGTGTCCGCCAAAAACGCGCCGGTCGTCTGGTGAGCTGTGTATGCATCAGATATGTGAAATTTGTGAGATCTTTGTTCCCAAAATCACGTATTAGCTCAGCCTCCCTGTGGCCACGTTGAGTTCCTCAGGAGTCTAGCGTGAGCTCATCGTTGAATTCCTCAAGCAAGCTTAAGCTGAACGCGCTTGACTTGTTGAGACACTTTTGTTTGTTGCGCTTGCGGCCCTACTTTCTTATCTGGCTCTTACGGTATTTGTCTAGTACACTTGTACCGCCAGGACCGTCGTATGCGAATTCACTTATCTAAGCCCGAGTCCAACACAAGCTACAGAGCTGTTGTAAAGTGATCTAACAGGAATGGGCTTGGAGGCCCAGATCTTTAGGATCGTGATGGTATGCCAGAGGAGGTGGAAAATTAAGTGGAATTGCCTTTCATCCATCAGGCATGTTTGTTACTATTTGGTAGCCGTGATTCGCTGTATGTATTTGCTGTTATCTTCGCGGGAGTTTGAGAGAACTGCCGTGCATCAATTTTAAAAAGGAAAGCCCTTCCATCAATCCCTTTCCTTCACCGGCGACTCTTGGCAGCTCTTAGCTCCTTTCATCAAAACCACCTTGACCATTCATACCGTATGCTCCAAAGGTGCTATCCCGGAGTCTTGTACTTGTGCTTAGGAATCACGGCTATTTTGACCCTTCCCAAAACTTTGCAACCGGTGAAGTCTTGCTCCCGTTCATCAAGACCATTGGTTCATCAAGACAATCACTCTGTCGCCAATGTCTTTCAACTTAACATCACGGCTATTTTAACACTTCCCAAAACTTCGCAAACGGTGAAATATTGCTCCCGTTCATCAAGACAATCACTCTGTGTCACCAATGTCTTTCGAGTTCACTGTTGATGGATTATTTCCATATTTAAGGTCCATTAAATCCCCTCAATCTGGCTCATTCAGGACAGGTCATTCCACCTCTCAATCCAATTCTTTCATCCATTACGCGCTTCTCAACACAGTTTGTCTAATCTTTTCTGTTTTTAGTGCCACCTTACAAGCACAATAAGACTGTGTCTTCCGGTCCTCTCACGTTGCGGACTTCTCATCAAAGTTTGACGCTAGCAATCAACAACCAGGGCTCCTCCGTATCTATTGACCTTAGCAACACCAATATGAACAATGCGTCTTCCGGTGCTCTCACGTTGAGGAATCCTTGTCAAAGTTTGACGCTAGCGTTTAAGAAACGTCGCTTCTCTGTATCTATGGACGATGGTGACACCGGTACAAATATTTCTCAATAATCTGAACGCTTAATGAAAGATTGCTTTCTGATCATACCCTTCTTGCAGTACAACCTGGTAAGCGCTACAAGTTGAGCTCCCCAGCTCGTTTTTTTTGGCAGATACATTTCCTGCCCCTTCCTCCGTCAGATATCAGTATGGCTGGGTTCTTCATGAGAACAAAGGTCCAGTCTTTTGGGGCTCCTATCAAACAGTTGGTTGCACCAAAAGAATTGAAGATCACCCGCAAGTAGAGTCTTCTGATAATTTTTGATGTTCTAAATCATCTACTTTTTCAAAGTCATGTCCTATGGTTTTTTTTCTTGTACATGATCCATTTTTTTTCATACACATCCTCAAATCATACACGAATAGTTCTTGGAAGGAGAGGCCCCGAATTGAAAACTGCGCACTTTTTTTCTTGTACATAGTTCATTTCTTTTTTCCATACACGTCCTCAAATCATACACGAATGATTCTTGGAAGGAGAGGCCCGAATTGAGAACTGCGCACTTACATACAGTGTACGCTCCAGCACTCAAAAAGTGCGGCGATGTCCGATTTTGAGAAATGCTAGGAAGCCTCGGGTCATATCTCCTTTCGCGCCTCTTTGGAGGCGAAGAAACGATAAACATTATTTTGAATTGTCTAAGGCAACCACATAGGATCCGAGTAGCTGAATTGAGACTGATGCGCAGCTAGCCCTGAGCACCTCAGGCCTCAATTTGCTGCGCCATCTGGATGTCCTCAGTCGAAGACATAAAGCTTTTGCTGATTGTGCTGTGCTCAATTTTACATGTTCAGGGCGGGCGCGTTTTCACGCAAAACGCAAAAATTACACAAACTTGACAAAGAGCCAAGCTCACCGGACGTCCGGCGCGTTTTTGGCGGACACTGTGTGGGTAACCGGGTTTTTGTGTCAACCGGGTCAGGTTTGAACGCGGCTATTATTTAGGAGGACTTTCACCATTCACATACAGTTGTTATCACCAAAGCCCTCTGACTGGCTCCCTGCAAGAATGATTGGGGCAGTTGACCCGGTACTTTGGTATTTTTCATGCCATGATATTTCTTGAAAAGCCCATTTTTGGACTGTTCAGGTGTACAGGAACCAAGAAATGGTACTCATGAACCTGTACAGCCACTTTTGCAAAAAGAAATTGATCTAAGACCCTGACCAGTCGGACCGCGGGCTGATTTGAGCCCGATGCAAGCCTAATACAGGCAGATTTCATGGCTTTACATAACTAGCTATGTACTTAAAATCATAGTTAAGTCAGATTTATAGCATAAAAACCCACAAAAAATACAAAAGTTTGGTCAAAATTGGTGAAAACCCCCAAATTTTTTATTGTTTTGGTGAAAGTAGGTGTTATTGGAGCCCCCTGACCAGTCGGACCGGGGCCGGCCCCGGCCAAACCAGTCAGAGAGCTTTGGTGATAACAACTGTATGGATTATTTCATTCATCTGAAATCATTAGATCTTTATCGGTTGGATTCATTAGACAAATCAAATCACATCTGACTGGACAAAAGTTTTTTCAAGGATTTAATACGTTTCATACGTTAGCTTATCAAAGGTTAGCTCATTCCATGTATAAACGAATCTTGGGTAGTTTTTTCCAATGCAAATGTCAATCGGGCACGAATGGGAATGGGAATTTGTTTTGTTTTGATATGATGAGTTTATTACTTTTGCTAAAAAGCTTGGTCAGACGAAGAAAAAATAAAATAGAATTAGACCCAGATTTCACCGCAGCAGTCACAACGCAGCAGAGAGAAAAAAAATTTAGGGTGCTGTCAGCTGTGGTGCGACTTCCCTTCCATTCCAGCCTTTTGATCACCCCGCTACCGCCAATATTTTTCATATTCTCCAAATACGAATCAACCACTTCGCTTTCCTCACTGAACCCAACCCCTCCAATGGGTGGTTTCCGGAAGTATTCACCCGACGTGAAAGTGCTTGCTGTTACCTGGTCTCTCAAGGGTCTTCCAAGGACTCTGATCCGACAGCGACTTCGCAAATCAATATATCGCCAGTCACTCACCCGTTGGACCGAGCTCTACCGCCTCACCCGCGCTGTCATACGTGATCCACACACCCACCAACCACGTGGCCGACGCCAGCACTTGAATAACACCGACCGCGAATTCATGGAAGTTTTGGTTAATGAGCAGCCAGAACTTTTTTTGGATGAGATTCAGGAGAAGCTTTACAATGCCCATGGAAAGATGCCATCAATCAGCACGGTTCATCTCGAGCTCCAGTCCCGTCTTATGATCAGCTTGAAGAAGGCTTGTGTTAGTAATGTTCGCAAATCTGTGCGACCCAAGTTGTTATGGGAACGTGATATGATGGGATACCCCTCAAACTTCTTAGTATTTACTGGTAAGTCAGATTTCTCTCATGACCATTCATGGGTACTGATTCTCCCTTACCCAATACTTGTAGATGAGAGCGCTATCTGTGGTCGAGATCTCTTGAGAACTCATCAGCGAAGCAGAATTGGAATACGCACCACACGCAAGATTCCCAAGATGCATCAAGGCCGCTATTCTTTGCTCCCGGCCATCAGTTTCAATGGTTTAATCGCTCTTTCCGTGCTTGAGGGACCTGTGAATCGAAAGCGATTTGAAAGATTCCTCAAATATACCTTGGTAAGTCTGTTCCCTTTTTATTCAATTATTCAACCAATTCCTGACCTTAATTTACTGCACAGCTTCCCCGCATGAATCGCTTCCCAGCCCCAAATAGTGTACTAGTCCTTGACAACGCGTCGATTCATTGTGGTGGATCGATTGCTGATCTCTGTAAGGAAAAAGGTACACTTTGACGTTTCAATTCCTGCCATTTTTCTCTTCATCGTGATTCATTCAACTTACTGACAATGCCCAATATCAAATCTAGGTATTCTTCTTCGATATCTACCACCATACTGTCCCGAGTTGAACCCCATCGAGTTTGGATTCAATGTCTTAAAATTTGATGTCCGGAGATCACAAGTTTTAGTAACTAGGTCAAATCCAGTCGAACGAATCCGAAAGGCAGCTCACAAAACCTTTACAGCTGAATTGACACACAAATTGTACTATCATTGTGGTTATCGGATGTTTGAAGAGGACCTTGATCATGTAGAATAGATGAGTTGTAGATAGAGAAGATCATGATTGTATAGGAATAAGAAAGAAGAAATCATAGATCAGATTTGTGTGAAGATCGAAATCGTTCCAATTCTCTTCATAGGATCCCGAGCGATTCACATGATTTCAATCTTGTTCCAAAAAACCAGTCTCTAGATTACATAAGAGAGCTGAGGTTGTTCACAATCTCTTCTATAGGAACATCGGAAGGTTGATTGGTTTTAACCAAGAAAAACCAGTTGATCATTGGATTATCAAATTCTTCAATAAAAAAGTGATTGTTTTTCGTCTTGTTCATAGGACCAAAGACAAACTGAAAGGGTTTGATTGACTTGTTTTTAATAACATAAGAGACAGCTTGAAGACTACCAATCCATCATATCACACCACAACCATCTCAACATCAAAAGAAAATCCATCAGAACAACATCCTGGCAGATTCTAAACAAGAAATAAAGGGTTCTACTTCAAATAAGTGATCGTTTTAAAACAAAGATCTCAGTCCTTCATCGAAAGGTTTCTTCTCTAACAGATTTCAATCCATGAATCCTACTGAAATCATAGTGATCGATCTAGATCCAACTCGAGAAGCTTTACAAACTATCGATCAACCACCAAATCAACTTAAACCTACATTTGGATTGTTTCTTGATCTTTCTCAACAAAAGTCAGTTTTGATCGATGATTCTGACAATCTTGATTACCTTGAAAACTCACTCAGATTTTGGATATATTTCATAAGAAATTCAATCTCTTTTGTTATTCAGCAGAGCTTGGGACTGGACCGGTTGAAGAATGTAAGATACATCTCATTCAACTGGCCCTTTTTCTCACATTAGGATGGTAGTTGCGAGCTCGTTAAAAGCTTCAACATCATTTATTTATTGCATTTGTTAACAGATGTTCATCAGCAACATGTGAGGAATCCAAACAGTGCAGAGAGGAGAGTTTCATGCCACCAATGACTTCTTTCCTTGTCGAGCTGCATTTCGTTTCTTAGTCTTTGAGAGCCTATATTTCCGAGCATCGTTATAAAGTGTAGTAATCATGACCTTGGAAAGTCCTTGCTGGATCAAATCTTCTCAAGGTAAATCATCTTTATTGATTGATCTATAGTCGGTAACATCAGTATCTTCAAAAACTTTGCGGATTTTTGCCTTTTTTTCTTCTGGGAAAGTGCAGAAGTTGAGGAATCCGTTGATTCCGTTTGGTTCGTCTGGATCATGTGCAGTGGGTGGTGAAGATGAAAGAGGGGGAGGGTGCTCAGGCGAAACGGTTTGTTTGTGAGAAGCACGAGGTGTGGTGGGATCTGGCGAGGCGTGGTTGTGCGCTGGATTTCTTTGAGGTGGCCGAACTGCTTCCCCAACAGCTGCTGCAACACCAACAAGAAGATCTTTGATAGCAGCAGGCGTGAAAGAATTGGTGCTGTTGCTTTCTGGGGGCACAACAGTTGGTTTACGAGGGTCTTTCGCTGGCTTTTTGACCAAGTCGTACTTGAAATGAGCCGGAGGATTATCAATATCAACATCATCGTTGTGCTGGGAACAAAAGTTAGCGCATGTGGGTGACCAGTTATGTAAAAATGATGCTAACTCACTCGGAGTTTGGCCCATTCTTCTGCTTTTTCGAGTGTCAAAGCAAAGTATCGGGTGGAGTCTTTTGGATCTATGACAATAGGATACTTGGTGTTGTGGACACCATCCATCACGTGGTGGTCAAGCAGCTCATGGCAAAAAGCAGCCTCAAGTGCAGCACCTGAGTCTTGAGAATTCTCAGATGCACAATCAGACTACCGAGTTAAATCAAACAAAAGCAATGTGAGTGAATGAAATAGAGGGTTAGTTACAAATGTTCTGACCTCTTCAGAGTCAAACATATCCTTGTCAATTCCTTTGCCGATCTGTCGTTTTAGCTTGCGCTCAGCTGAGGCAGCAATCACCTCGGTACGTGCAGCCTGAAAGAAATAACTGTAAGAAGATGGTTTGAATTTCAAAAGGCTCAAGAAGTAGAACTCACCGCATTAGCTTGAGCTTTGACTTTGTTCGGATGGGGCACAAGATAAGAAATACCAGACTCTCGACCAGGAAAGAGGGCCTGACTTTCTTCAACCCATGTTTGGACTGTGTCTAAGTTCAACTCAACACGGCGGTCTAATGTCTTTGGAAAGTTGGAAGACTTTTTGATGTAGAGGGTCCACACTCCGGGGTTCTTCCTGCTGTTTGATGAATGAAGAAGTACTTTTTCAATGGATTTTTTGGTTGCATCGCTTTTGGCAAGCTCCATGCACTTTGCCTTCAGACTGTCTATATCAAAACAAGTGGCATGCCAAGGTACTACACTTGAAGTACATGCAATTCGTGTGAAGCCTCCTTTCCCCTTTTTGTCAGGAACCCACATCTCACAGTCAAAAAAGAAGGTGTATGCGTTATCGTCTTCATCAATTTGTTCAGCGTCAACACTGGGATGTGGGCTCTGTGAATGAGATTGAAGGAAGAAAAAGCTGTGAGCTTCATGAATAGTGATAGTGTGAAAAGTTCAAAAACAGCATACCATAGCAATCTGATCATCTCTCAATCGGGTAGTCACACTTTCATGAGGCAATGAATCTGGTTCAGAAGAACGGTCCAGAAAGATTGGGTTGATGTGATTGTTCTCCATGTTGCAAACTAGAGCACGTAAAAGATTAAATAGAAGTCGTTGTTTGACATTTCATCAGGCACAATAAATTTTTTAAAGAACATGTAAAATTGAGAGGCCTACCTAGAGCACACAAAGACGAGATGGAAAGGGTGAGGACACAAGACCCTTTCCACGTGAAGCTCTAGGCAAGTTTATATACAAAAGTAGCTGACAATTGTGTAAGAGCATATGAGAAAAGTGGTAAAGATAGATCATCAATCATTGATCACCAAACACCGATGACTGATCTTTGTGTGGTGAGAACAATCATCTGGATTGTTGTTAGAAAAAACAACAGAAAATCAATAAGAGATATGTTCACAGCATAGCTTGACTGACTTAACAAGATTTTGAGACCATTGAAACAATTCAACATCTCAAACCCATCTTGAAAGAGTGTGGGAAGGAAGAGCTGGCGAGGTGATGGTGAGACCAAGCTAGGTGAATTAATCACTGATCTCAGACTGTAATGTGAGGATGGTCATCTGAATCACACGATATGAAAAGGTTTTTAGAAAGCACACCAATAGATAATGAATAGAAGACATAGAGTGACTTACCAAGAGTTTGACCAGCTCATCTTGCAAGAGTGTGGGAAGAAATAGGTGGCGAGGTGATGGTGAACTAAAGGTGGGTGATCAAAAGGCTGGAATGGAAGGGAAGTCGCACCACAGCTGACAGCACCCTAAAATTTTTTTCTCTCTGCTGCGTTGTGACTGCTGCGGTGAAATCTGGGTCTAATTCTATTTTATTTTTTCTTTTTCTGACCAAGCTTTTTAGCAAAAGTAATATGCAAGAAGCATTGAATTTATTTGATTCAATTTGTAATTCAAGATGGTTTACAAAAACTTTGATAATTTTATCTTTGAATAAAATCGATTTGTTTAAAGATCAATTGAAAGATTCACAAATTGAAAATTACTTCCTTGATTGTCAACTCTTACCATCACATGCAACTGATCAAGATGGATTACAAGCTGGTGCTGATTTCTTTATTAGTACATTTATTAGTCTTAATCAAAGTCCTACTAAACATGTTAGGATTTTTCTTCTCTTTTTTCTCTGTTTCCTTTCTATTTAAAAGATTCCTCACAGCGCTTTTAGGCGCTTTCAAAGGTGAAATTTGCCCATAGCGGAGCGGAGCGATCTAAAACATCGCACCGCTCTCAGAAGTCATAGCGCTTCAAGAAAGATAGCGGAGCGATTAGCGTTTTATCATAGCGCTGAATCGCTTCGCTTGTGAAATTCTGAGATATAGCGAAGCGGAGCGGAGCGCCGGTGGTGTTGCCACAGCCACAACGAGAAAATCATGGTAGATATATACTGTACAAAAAAATGATGCCAAGAGCCTTGGATGTAATAACTGACATTGTGATAAGCTTAGCACAACAACTAAAGTTACTAATATTGTTTTGGTGAGAAAGAAATCAATCAAGAAGTGAGCTCAAGATACATAAGCTTGGTACATAGGCTCGATAGATATTATGAGACGAGTGAATAAGATGTAGCCATTTGTGAAACAGCCGAGGAAAACCGCATAAAACACCTCTCCAGGAGAAGAGCAAACGCCCTAGGTTGGACGTGCTTGAACCGCCCCACTTGATCATACTATCAAACCAGTATTCTCCAAATCTTCTCTCCCCAATTTCTGGGGGGTAACTCCTCTTCTTCGACTACAGATTTCATTCAAGTTAGCTGAAGACGTAAACGTGGAAATTGTTGATAAACGCGCATGAGGTATGAACTTACTAGCATCTCGACTTCCGGTAACTGAAAAAGAACAGTCAGCATCGAGGATACTAGATACTCCGCTTTGATAGTTTTGCCTCTTGTAACAATTTTGCAAGCGGAAAGACTTACCGAAATCCATATCCACCTTTTCAACGAGGCTGGTCCTCGTCCACCATCTATGAGCAACGTACAAGGCCAAGAAAGCCACGCATGGGAAATAACTCGTAAAGCTGGTGACATTATATGGTCATCAGTGGAAGATCGTTGGTGTGTCCTGATTTGAAAACAAGGCTGCCTCACAAGGTTGCAAGATCCCATCTTCCAGGAAGGAAGACATCAAATCCGTTGAATATGATGATGATTGAGCACAAAGTGAGGCCACACCATGCACCCAACGGTCCCACACTGGTCCAAATAATTGATATTAGAAATTCTGCTACAGATATGGGCTTTCCTACGCCATCAAAGAGATGACTCACGGAGATTGATAAGGCAATTGGGATCTATCATAACCCTGCGCGATTGTCCCAGCCTAAATTTTGATGGTTAGAGTCCAAGTCAGGACTTGATGTTCGGAAGGCGAATTCTACTTTTCGAAAGTTGGCTTACATGGAACCTGATATACCTGTAGATGTCAAAGACACGCGAATTCATTAAAACTAGAAAATATGAGATAAGAGATTTGAATAATCACGTGACAAAGATTCCCGCCCATGTTAGCATACCGGTCGTGCTCGTTAGAGATGCAAGGTAGCCAAAGATCTTTCCTGCCTGTGATGAAAGAGGGTGTGCAGCAGTTTAGATAGATGAGAGCAAAAAATAACAATGTACGGTGAGAACCGACTTACCTGTCCGTCACTAGCCGACATGAATGATAATGTGCTTTATTAGAATATGAAATCACAAAGTACCAGATTATCAAAATGTCAGCGAATGGCGTCTGTAACACATCAAATTCATCTATGTTACCCCATGGCAATCCCTATCAGATAGCAATATATGGGCAGTCCTCTAGCAGTCCTCCGAGAACTGAACATCACAAAAGGTCAGAATTGATTTGGTGGATATTTCAAAAGAGCTGTTCATACAAAAAATAGCTTACAGGAATCTGGGGGCATTTCCTGTGATGCTCAAACCATAAAGCGAACGACTGCCGATATATCTTGAAGTCGCAAAATGTCACAATAACTTAGGTTCATGACGCAAAGATAAACCCCAAGGAGATATTCTCACAAGTCTGACGAAGCTGCTGACCACGCTCCACTCAACAGAGACGCGTTGATAACTGAAGGTAGCCCTTTGATTCCCGCATTTTTCATACTGTTCTTCAAAAGTGTCAACATGTCTGACGTTTTCCCACTAGTTTTGTTTCACGTCCTGAAGGGGGACTTACGCGATCACGAAAGGTGACTTGGCACCAGTCTGCACAGCGAGTGAAAGTTGAGGGTCTTTGGAAGATACCAGAAGCGCTATTATTTGAACAAGTCGTCGGTTTAGCGCATCAAGTTAAGGGAGCTGCGAAATTGTGAATTCCGTACAGATTATTAACGTTCCAGTCACATACTAATTAATAGAATCGTCAGTTCGCAAAGTCCTGAGTGGGACAGACTGAGATATCAGAGAACAAGCTCACAAATATCAAAACTCTAGCTGCGACACGTTTGATTGCCTTGGGCAAGTTGCGCTAGGAAGACCAAAACTTTAGACCTCGCATTTTGGCTGTAGAGGGGTTTTGAAAGGCTTACCCTAGGGTTTTTGGCTTCTGCTGCTGCAATTGCCGCTGTAAATGCATAACAATATTGGTCAGCAGGGAAGGATTTTACATCAACTTTCACTTACGCATTTCAACACCGACGTAAGCAAATGCCGCATTGATGAGGACCGAAAAAAACCCAAGAAGCCTCCCAGTTGCCCCAGGGACACCTTGATACTATTTTCCAAGAAACCAATTCTTTAACTCGGGTCAATTCGATAGCTTTGCACTGGAGACTCACCTGAACAAACAAGCCTGGGGTAGAAATGTATTAGCCATATATTCGGTGCTTCTGATAATTGATAATGCTGTTTACCTGGATCTTTCCAATAACGGAATCCAATTCGTTCGCCCGTGACCCCCCCTAAGTCTAATATGATTCCGAGAATCACAACAGTAACAATGGTGAGGATCTTGATACTTGCAAACCAAAATTCCATTTCGCCTATCGAAGAGAATAAATCAGCGTATCCCGAAGGTTATCGCTATATGCCAAGAGGGAATGTACCATAGATTTTTGCTCCGCTGCATGGAAAGATGTACGGGTTAGTTCATGCCTCGACTCCAACACTGAAAGGCATTCAAACTTACCCCAAGTTTATCATTGCAACCGCAAAAAGAAACACAGTTATCCCTTCAAGGAGTCGCATTTCAGCATTGGTGGGGTTTACGAGTATATTCATTTGATTCATCAGGACTCACAGACTGCATTACTGACTTTTGTGGTCCAGAAGCTCATCAAAATTGCTGCTGCAGAAAGCTCAGCTATGAGGTAAAGTGACAATCATTCATCTGTTCTGTGAACCGCAAGATGTAAGGCTTTTCTTTGAAAACTCACCAGGTAAGACTATTGACCTGATGGAAGCGAGTGACATTCACATTGATGAATTAATTATGTGTTCAATTCAACGCTCGGATGACAACTTCCATCCTTATGAAACTCACCACAGATACCAATAGGACCATCCCAAGGTAAAGGCGAGACTCGGAGAAAAGAAACGGTCGGCGAGAGCTATGGAAAAACGGAGGTGGCTCGTTTCAGCTCAGCGAAAAAGAATTCATAAAGTCAAGATAAGATACCTAGATGGCCCCCGACGATGGGGAGGTGGGATATCATCTCTCCTAGTAGTGGTGATCATCAGAATTGCATCTTGCTCGTCAACATCTTCTCGCGAGATTGGCTTACCCAGACTGCACATGAGTGACCAAGCCAAAACCCCCGTTAGAGTATATCCAAGTACGAGTGAAAGGGGTCCGCCATGCTGCAAGGCGGTCCCGGTCGCGATGAACAGACCCGTGCCTTCGGAGTAGTCACGCAAGTCTCAGAGACGCGGCAGTGCTTGTGAGGAGCATAAAGAGTAAGACTATACCTATGGCACCTCCCCTGGAAGAGTTTGGGTAAGTGTCTTGGAGATCGACAAAGGATACATCATTCAAAAAACTCACATTGATATCATGGCCACATGTCTGTTCTTCAGCTGACGGTGAGCTTCGCCTGGTGGCGGTTGATGGTCGGTCTCGCTGACTACAGAATCGCGCCTGCTCCTTCCAATCTTCTCAACATCGAGGGCCACCTTATGCACTCCCATTGCTTTGGAGGATGCTACGCCGAGCTTACTTTCTGGAAAGGTCAGGGATGACGTCCTTGACGAAGAGGGAAACCGTGACTAAAAGCCTATGTAAAATTCACAACCGTCCGGACAGGCCTGAAGAGCGGGAAATGCAGCCAAACAACCAAACTACGAATCCTGCTAGGATTCGCGTGACGTGCAAAAAAACGACTAGTCGGGATACTTGAAGGAGAGCGCCGATTGTAAGCTGGTTCCCTATGAAGTAGCTTCTTGTCGGATCAATCCTGGTCCTAGTTGGTCAGACAGATGATACTGTACAGGGAAATTATCTCTTATCGTGGAACGAATGTCAGGGGACCTTTCATATCGGTCTGCGAACGCGTCTCCACTTTTTGTCCGTAGGAGATTTCTATCAAACTTTTGAAAATCATGGCTACGGGGAACGCGGAACGGATAGGGATACGAAAGCGCTCTGCGAAAATGTGTTACGAGCTGGCTCTCTGGAACAAGTTTCGAAGCTGTATAGCAGTTTTAGCATGAGTATAGGCCAGGTGATGCACCAGTACACGATCGATTTCCGGATTCAGTAGACCAAGCAATGAGATAAGAGATCAAAGATAAATGGCCATCTTGCAATAATTCGAGAGTTCGATCACGATGCTGGCATGCTGGGCGAAGGTTAGCCACTAAGAACGAGCATATGAGGAAACCAACGTCAGTCGCTGCATCTTGCCCCCCCTCCGGTTGACAATCAACTTCCGCGCCGAGCATATCCAATAATATGCTACATACCATCAGCGATAATCAAATTCGGTTGCTGCATTTGGACAATCGATAGACTTGCTCTTTCACCGCTGGTTCTTTACACGAAGATTGTTCAAGGACGATATGGCCTTTCTGTTCTCTCAGCTTCGGTTTCCCGACCCACGTTCGTACCGATTTTTAATGATACCCATGAGACAAGCAATACACAAAATGTTCGTGGCGCATACATATGGGCTGTCGACACTGTTTACACATCTCGTGAGGTTTGCTTGGGAGGCATGACTGACTCCAGCGCAGGCGACTTGGTATACAGATACGAAAGATACGAAAATGACGTTTTTGATAAAAGGAGAGGCCCAGCGTGATTCTTTTTGAGTTAAAGTTGGACTGCGATGTTTGCCCCGCTGTCTCCACTTGTCATGGCACCATGATCTATAGAAACTTGCGGAGTTACTCTCGGCCTACCATTCTGCGTTCTGGATAACAGTCTACGTTGCCCCTACGGAGTTGAACAGACCGGACAAACTTTAGCAAGGAATGGAGCCACTATCGCGATCACTTATCTTGTCTACAGACTACACCATTCGAAACCCGTTTGAACGAATCCTTACCATAACACGCCTTCGATCCGAATCTTTCTCGTACCTTTCATTGGCTCGCAGGCTCGCAGAACAGGACCCTGGAAAGCTCCTGGAGAACAAACCGTCCTGAGGGGGTTTTCGGATACCGGTGTTTTGTGAAGTCATGTCACATGGTACCAGAGATGTGACAGGTGCAAAAGATGCGCCTCAACGAGGGCTATCAGATGGTACACATGTCTGACCCTGAACATGACTGGTGGCTTGGGAAATGTGTGATTTGTAACTTTTGCCCCCCCAGACCGACGAAAATCCATACCGGCTCGGGTCGGGTACTTACATACGGATATCTCGGTGATTACACGTGGTACAAAACTGAAAGTATATGTAATCGAGAGCCCTGATCAAGGCGCTTCTCCTACCACCGAGAAATCCATGTTAACCCACCTCTCCTCGGGGCAAATAGTGAAAGTGTGAGGGCCGGGGCCGGAATGGATCGAGGACGGTTTGTTCTCCAGGAGCTTTCCGGGGTCCTCGCAGAACGTCAAGGAGAATGGTCAAAGAGAACGGTCCTGAACATTCCTGACACTGATGTGTGGTGTGGTGGACCGTGTCCGTGACCCAGGCTCGACACGTCGGCGCGCACCAACGCACTCTTCACTACTCGACAAGGCGCATCGAGGGCGTGCCGGGGCACTATATACATACAAAAATATATGTGGGCCAACACTCCTGTTGTTTAATGTTTGTATTTACATGCCAAAGAGATAGATCAACATTGATTCTTGCTTCACATGGATCTTTTGCTCTTTGAACCACAGGAATTGGATAGGGTAAAGGAACAAGCTATGCTCCAAAACTTTTGCAAAAAGGCCTGAATCAGGCTGTGGGACTAGCATCACTTAGCTTGACTAGACATATGTTTGGAAATCATAGCAAAGGCAAGGTTATTTCCTATTGGTGAATATGTCAATCAACTTCTTCTCTCTCTTGAATGGCCTAGTATTCAACCTCCTGAATTTGGATTTGATACAGAGCCTAGAAAACCTGCCTTGGGCTGCAAGATATCATCATGAGCTTGAAAAATGGGTTTGAAGTGATCAAAACTCAAAAAATTGACAACCAAAAGGTGAATGATGCAAATATTGAAATATCATATTTGAAACATGGATATCACAAAAATCCAAAATGAGATCCAGGTCTGGAATCACAAACCCTAGATCTTCCTCAAACCAGATACATTTCTATAACACAGTGGGATACCATCATTTATGTTTGCAATCATGACCCGCCTGTCAAATTCTATCGGAGGTCATGTAGAGCACTTTTGTACCAATTTGGTATCATCTTGTTCCTCACCTGCAACAATGCTAAAAAATACTACTTTGACTTGACAGATCCTGCTACATGAGGAATTGCCAGATCTTTTCAAGTAAATTCTTTGGGATTGGTTCATCTTCTTCAACTAGAGTCCAAGAGCACTTTCAGTAAGTTTGACGGAAAGATTTCAATATTTGAAGAACACAGCTCACCGCACGATCTACTCCCAGTGTCTTAAGGGGGGAATTTGGTTATTAATGAGCTGAAGAACTTGGCAAGCTGGAAGCAGCATACGACTTACCAAAGTCCATGCTTCCTTTGGCGACTAGCTTAGAGCCAGTCCACCATGAATGGGCAATGAATGTGAGAATGTATGCAACAACCGGAAAGTAGCACGTAAAACTAACATGCAACATGGACAAATGATTTTAGAACATCTCATGTTGTGCAGTCAAGCCCGAAAACTTACAAAGTCTCAAAGTCCCAGCTTCCCTTCAAGAAAACCCCAAATCCATTTGTGATGATGATGACTACACAGCAAAGAAGACCGCCCCAAGCTGCTTTTGGACCAAGTCTGTTTCCATCGCATGTCAGATTTAGTCCAGACATCCCACCTTGTGGTACATTTTCAAATAAAATGTAGCTTACGGCGATCGATAAGGCAACTGGGACTTGTCATATCTCTGAACGGCCATGCCACCCTTTTAAATTATGTTGTTTGTCAAAACGGTCCTAAGATTCAGTGGAGAAGCAGTGGGCATATCTTACATGAAACCGGATGTAACTGTAAACCCAAAAAATCTTCATCAGAAAGATGAAAGGGCGAAAAAATAGAGAAAAATTCTTACGTGGCAAATATAGACGCCCAGGTTAACAATCCGCTAACGCTAGTCATCGAAACCAGGAAGCCAAACACTCGGCCAGCCTATCGACGTTTTTTTTGTAAGCACGCACATACGACGTCAGAAGAGATTGTGAACATTCGCTGATCGTTAAGGGAGTAAATGATCATTGACCTTTCCTTCGCCTGCTGACATCAGCGACAAAGAACTAGGGAGTGTAAAATATCAGCTGGTCGTTTGAAATCGTGAGTGTCGATATAAAGACAAAGATGCGCTTCACCCCATCGCAATTCCAACGAAATAACAATAGATTGGTAACCCATTCGAGGTGAGTTTGGATCTGTTTCAAAAAGATCGGAAGCTCAGCTCTCAATTCTACCGTAAAGAAGATACTATCAAATCTCACAAAAAGCGAGGCGCATTGCCGCTGATGCTCAGTCCGTATAAAGTTCGAGTACAAACGTATCTGAAAGGCGGAGAATGTACTGATAAGTTAATTTTCGATTCCTTTGTCTTTAACACAATTTGAAGATAACATACAATATGGAGGATCCAGAGGACAAGGCTGACGTCAAAAGGGATGCATTTATGACTGAAGGAAGTCCTCTGATTCCAGCGTTTTGAACACTAGATGGAGGAAGAAAGTAATCTATGAGTGAAATGGCTACAATCAAAGATGACCATCGTCTTGTTGAAAGGGGCTCAAACTCACGCAATGACAAAGGGAGACTTTGCGCCAGTGGCTACTGCTAGCTTAAGTCTAGGCTCGTTTGAAGGCACAAGGAGCGCTAAAGTCCCAACCTAAATATGAGTGTGTGTAGTTCATCTTCGAGCTATACGCCAAGGCGGGACTGACATATAACTGCAGTTCCGGACACGTACTTTCAGTCGAAGGAGTCAGTGAAGTAGATCATGGCGCGCACTTCAAGAGATGAACCCACAAACAACAACACTCTACCAAAGACCCTCCTTATGGCTTTGGGCATGTTGCGCTGACCAAACCGCGAGAGTCAATCAGTCTTGGTCTTCAGTGGTTTGTTTCATTCTGCAGGTACATCACATACCCTTGGGTTTTTAGCTTCTGCAGCTGCCATTGCCGCTGCGGAAGAGGAATGTCATATGTGAACTCTACTTCATTTCCACATCGATAAATAATCGCAAAACCTTACAAAACTCTATACCGATATACGAAAAGGCGGCGGTGATGAACACAGAAAAAAATCCACAAAACCGACCGGCTGCTCCAGGTACTCCTGCATACTGATGGAAGATGATTTCAATACTCTGTCATGTGCAATTCGCATTATTGAGCACCGATTATGTTTTCGAGGTGACTCACTTGTACAAATGGACCTGAGGATTACAGAATTTATCAGAACGGTCGTCACACTCCTGGTACGGAGAACTACACACTGACCCGGATCTCGCCAGTATCGGAACCCAATACGTTCGCCTGTTACCCCCCCTAGGTCTAGTATGATTCCCAAGATCACAACTCCCACGATTGTAACAATCTTGATACTGCAAAACCAAAACTCCATCTCGCCTGTGCCAGCGTCATTGCCACAAGTTTGCTAAAATCAATGATCTTTATTGGCCATAAAACCTCCATGATGAAGACTTTTGGTGATTAAGAAAAATGACAACTGTAGAGCGCATCACAAAAGGATACTGACCATATAGTCGCGCGCCCCTGCCAGTAACTTACTTCAGCAATAGGACAACATTTGGAGATTGGATTTGTTGAGCTCACCCTAGATTGATGAGTGAAACCCCGATCAAGAATATTATCATCCCTGCCGATTTGGTATCGGGGATCAATATATTAAGCTGATGCAAAAAACTAGGGAAAAGATGACCAACACAGTGCCGGATTGATACTCGTCGTCCAGAAACGGATTAGGATTGCCGATGCAGCGAGCTCAGCTGTGAGCTCGGATAATCATAAGTCATACTTATTCTGCCTCGTGTGCAGAGATCAAGAGACTGGATGATGATTCTTACTTGCCAGACAGACAGACCTGCGAAAATATGGACGTCAATATCTCACTGTTACTGTCTCTAAAAGTGCACGAGACTGACCAAGTGTACCAATAAGCCCATCCAAGTGTGAATCCCATACTTGGAGAGAAAAAGCGAAAAGCGAGGGAAGTGTGACCACCGGCAACGGGAAGATGGCAGATCATTTCACCTGGAATTGTATGTCTCAGGACATCAAGATCAAGCATAATCACATCGATTCAGCTAGGATTGACTAACCTAAACTGCACATCAATGCCCAAGCGAGAATCCCGGTGAAGGCGTAGCCTATAACCAATGATGCGGGTCCACCGTGCGAAAGAGCCGTGCCAGTCCCTATGAATAACCCCGTGCCTGAAGTCCTCGGAAAAGTACTTGCCCGGTATCAGAGTTTCGATGACCTAAAACATATCTGCTCATAAAATTTGAAAGATGCGATGAATGTGTTTACCTATCGCGCCACCACTTACATGTATCCTAAGATCAGTAATTTTCTTAGATAGGCCCAAAGCATTCTCGGACGACTGACACTGATATCATGGCCACATGTCTATTTTTCAACTGACGTTGGAGATCATTTGTACCACTACTCGGAGGATCAATGTTCGAAGCGCTCGTGCAATTGTTTAGTTCCTTTTCCATTTCCTTTGGCTTTGGATTTATGATCATTCTATATATATACCTTTGTGAAAGCGAAACAAAACGACTTTCAATTTCTATTTATCAAATGGAATGCTGAACAATGGGAAGAAAGTGGGGTTTAGGCGCAAAGTATATGCTGAGCAATATTTCATCAATTTATGTTTAACTATTCGGTCCGATGTGCCGTTGAAGCTTTGAAGTTTTTTACGAAACCATCGAACTTCAAAGATTTCAGTACAATAGCTACATGTGACCAGTTTCAAGCTAGAGGCAGCGAAGGTTAAGTATGATCATCGGTGAACTCCCGCGAGCCTATAGTCAGCTATAAACACAAGGGGTTTAAAGTTCGAGATTCCCCAAAACAAAACGTGGAAAGGTCTTCTGTCTGCTGTTGTATACATATCCAATTTCCATGTAACAGGTGCCGTTGTCCCTTTGGGCACCTGTTTAGGTCCATGAAAATATGTGATGAACGGCACGAGACAGTTAATTCCGTAGATTTCGATCGATGATATGTAGATGTGGGTAAGACTAGATCTTCGCCTGATGGACTTGACGTGTTTAGGATTTAATCGAGTTTGATCAGGCTTCAAAGGGTCTATCTTTGGGGTTCCTCTCTGAGTTGAAGAGTTCTAGCTCAACACAAGCCCCACTCAACTGTAGAGACATCCCCCCGAGCCTGCGGAGGGGGCCTTGCGACTTATCAGCAAATTTGGCCTGATACCAATTTCAGTTTGGGGCTGGCTGGGACTATCTCCAGCCAGCATTTGCCACACATTGTATAAAACAAACCTCTCTAATTTGTCTGCATCCATTGCCGTCTCACATTGTTCATAACTACCCAGAAGTTCTGTTTATGTCCAATGTCTTTTTTTTGGAAAACGTGCAAGTGATTCCGCTGCGATCACGCGTGTGTTCACACATACAATGATGGTATTTTGTTTTTTAAGACTTACAGGTGTTCCTGAAGAGCATACACAACTGTTTGCATTAAAATTAGGGTTGGTACTAGTATTACGAGGGGGGAATAAGCAAGTCTAAAAGTGACACATCAGAAGAACAATCTACCTAACTTGTAAGATGACGTAGAATAAAAATTGAAGGAATGATGAATATAGAAAGCATCAGATCTAACCAATTCTCATAGCAAGTTTATGTTTGTCTCTGAGTGTTCCCATTTTTATTATTAGTTATAAATGATACTTAGAATCGCAATAATATTGTATCAAATTTCTGTTGTACTTTTTGCTCTTTCATACTGAAAATCTGTGTTGGAAATTATACAGATCACAAACATGTTCAACTTATTATTCAGTAGTTATCATCTTTTATCATAGTTCAAACAAGTTTTAATTTCACACCCGCCACCCTCTAGTCAGACTAGGGTTAAGGTTGATGCAGAAAAATGAAGACTTAATGCAGACTTAATGCATTTTGAATCATTTTGTAAAATAAATGTAATCATTTTTCACCTTGGAAAAATACATTGTAGTCACAGTGTTAGTTGAACCAAAGTTAGAGATTGTTAGCTGGGGTCAACTAATCTAATGACAATTCCCACAGTCATTGGTGTTACAAGAGGATGTAATGATCTGTGATGTTGACAAACATATAATCAAATTTTGACAAGAAAACATCTTGTGATGGAAGTTGGTTTTTAACAAATATGGTCAGATTAGTTACAAAGAGTTTTGTCAGATATTGTATTCATGTGTTTACTGTGTAAATACTTGTATCAGATTATGCTTTCTTGTCTTATCAGAATATTAAAGCAGTCTTTCTCCTTCTAAAAACCTTACCTAGGTAGCCATGCGCTCACCCAAGGTACACCAGAGCCCTTACAGTATAATTCAATCATCAAAAATCATTGCACGGTCACCTTTTCTTTTTTCTCAGTCTCTTTTTCTCTTTTTTGTTTCTACTCCTTTTGTACGGAACATGTGAATCATTGTTGTGATTTTTCTTCTGGTTACCTTTGATTACTTTGTTTGTTACTATTTTCTGGCTTGATATAGGTTGTGTTGTTTTGCAGTTTTTTTGTTTCCAGTTTTATATTTTCTCAGTTGAGAAATATCATTCTTGGTGGCTGTGTTTTGTCCTCCCTTGCATACCTTTTTGGTCATGGTTGTGTGGTCAAGTTTTGTTTTTCTGTTTCTGGTCCCTTTGTCACTTGATTAAGTGCAGTTTCCGTGTAGTTTTGATTCTCTGTCTCATGCTACTTCAGTTACTCTTGTGTCACAATTTTTTCTTGGGTTTGTGGACTTGGATTTATCTTTTTGTTTGTGGTGATATGTGTGGTGCATAGTTACATTGTGGTGAGCAGATTATGTTACTACTGTTTCATTAGGGGTTGGGCAAAATTTTGACCAACCGGTTTTGCGCCTGTGAGAAGCCCGGCAAAAGGAGTCAAAGATAGAGGCAGACATGTTTTCTGGGTTTCACACGTCTGTTATGGGTCTGAGCTCAGCACCAAGAGATTTTAGGGAGTGCCTGGGTCAGATTTTTCCAGAAGCAAAGGATCTGGGGCTCTGTGAAAGGAGCCAGAGGGGAGTTTGCGTGGCTTGTAGTGGCCCAAATTGCTTTTTGCTGTAAGAGTTTTGAATGGCTACAGCTTTGGCTTGATCAAGAAGCATATCATACCAGTCTACTTTTTTGGAAAGCAAAAAGATCAATAAAAGTTTTGGTTGGTTAAGAGTGGCTTTGATATTGCTTTCTAGCCATCTCAAAAGGATTCTTAAATCGTTGAACTACAACTGAATGAGTCTTGCAAACCGGTTGGTCAAAATTTCGCCCAACCCCTATTATATCTTGGACATCAAGAAAAAATAATAAAGTTGAAATTTCAGTTTTTAACTAGATTTAAACACAGCAACCACTGTATTGTCTGTTTTTTGTTGGTGAATCTTGAAGTTTAATCTACTTTAAGGTAGTAAAAACCTCATTATTTGTTTCTTGATGCCCAACATATGATGGAATAGCTGTACCAATCAAAAGATTGAATTCTTCAAAAGATATACTCTCTTATTACAGTTGTCAAACCTGAGGACTGTGTACAGGACCATGGACTAACAGAAACACATGCAAATATATGTAACTTGCCTAAAACCATAAGAATTACACCTCATGACTCAGCATCAAGAGTCACTTAGATAACAAGACTTAACTAATACTTAAATAGTAAAGTAAACCTAACCCAAACCTAACTCAAAAAAAGACAAACCTAAGCGCTAACCACAAGTTGACACCTAGGTCTGGAATATATGAACCCCTCTTCTTCCCACTCTGGAAGAAGAACAAACTTATTATCATTCCACAATTATACATCACAACTTACTTGATCCTTACCAAGAATTTTGAGTAAAGTGATTCTATTGTATTTGATCTTCTAGTTCTACAATCCTCTCCAAGCCCTCATAAGCTTTAAAGTGTTGGTTCTAAGCTAATGGGAATAGCTACAGAATCAAGCTTTAGAATTGCATAGGATACCTCCTGAGTTGAGTGTGAATTTGTAAGGCTTGAATAGCCTTCACTGGGATACTTCGGACGGGACGCTGTGAGGCACAGCAAAAGGTTTCTAGAACCCAAGAGATCCGATCTGTTATTTCCAATACCAACAAGAACTCGTCTGGTTCCGAAGGATAGGGGGCAGGAGATCAGTCCCAATATCTCTCTGAACTACAAGACTGATAAAAGGGAGAAAAGATAGAAATAAGAAAAGACTATACCTGGTTCCGAAGGATAGGGGGCAGGAGATCAGTCCCGATATCTCTAAGGAACCAGTCATTGATTGAGAACGAAAACAACTATAAATGAATCTGAGCTTAAGACTAAGTAGTAATATTTAGATGTATGTATTAGGGGTTGTGTAATGACCACAGGTCTTACAGAATTATCCAGCGTAGCCTTTGAGTAATCAAAGTGCAAAGCTCTGCAGGATCTGAGTGCAACTTCTGACAGATCTCTGAGTAAGATACTTTGAGGCATTATTCAGCCAACCCACTGGCTATTGAATCCTCTTTTTAGAGGGCAATTTACTGTAGTCTTTACTTGGGTGTACCAAGTGAAGACTATATCTTACCTACTTTTCACCTTATAGCCCTTGTTGTGCTATAAGTACCACACCAGTACCTCCAACCACAATTCCTAAACAAATCAAAGCAAATGTGGTGCTTCCAAAGCATAACTTGGCTCTCACCAATGTCAACTTGATCAAGCTGATTGAAGATAATCATATGAAGATATACAATTATCAAGCTAAAAAACTCCAAGTCAAATCTGTGGTTGCATTGGGACCCTGACTGAGAACAAAGAATGTGTAGGTTGGAATTCCAAGCAGATTGAGATCAAGATGTGCTCCAACCGTTATCAGTTGTGTTCAGGATAGATTATCTGGCCACCGGCTGATTTTAAAGCCCTCTCTGGCATCCAGATCCGACATGATATGCAGCAAAAACCTGGGCCCGGGTCTCATCTTGAGATTGAGACAAAGTGGTAAAACCTCACTAAGGCTGTAGATTTTTTCTAAATCACTCAAGTGTTTTTGATTGTTAAAAGATCAACAACTTTTCATTCCCAAACTTAATTACTCACCAAAGAAAAAGCAGTAGCCAATAACACAATTTTCTTTCTAGACCACACTAAAGCTTCACAGCCTCAAAAGTCTCTCACATATATAATGTTATACTCCTTACACAGGAGTTGTGTGTGAAAGGCGCACAAGGAGATGTCACACACGCGTGTCAAATTAGTCTTGCAGAGCTCAGCCGTTGCCGACTCCCTTTTCCCCATCTGACAATCATCATACCAAAAGGGATTACCTTGCAGAACCCCTCAGACTCCTTGCCTCTCGCCGTCTAGAACCCTATCCCCAGCCCATAACATACGAGTCTTTGAAACTCATCCATTCAAAGCCTTCTTAATGTTCCATTAAACCAAAAGAAAAAGCAAAAGAAGGTTTTTTTCTAAATTTTGTATTAATAAGTATGTATGATCTTTACTCAAAGTAAAAGTAAGTTTCCAAATTTCTCAGACTTATCCCAACCCCTCTCAAATAACTTAAACCCAAACCACATTAGAAAACCCCCATTTTTAATGTATCAATGAAGGACCAAAAAAATAAAAACATAGTATCATGATGAATTTAAATCTTACATAAATTTATAAAAAAAAATCATATTAATTTAACCAAGTTTAATCTGATCTTATCTTCTTTGATCATAAGTAAAAAAGAAAGGCTATATCATCAAATCAAATCAAATCAAATCAAATCAAATCAAATCAAATCAAATCAAATCAAATCAAAAAAAAAGTAAAATAGATAAATGTAAAATAGATGTAGAGAGAGAGATAGAGAGAGAGATAGAGATGTATACAATCATCTTAATGAAAATCACCACAAAGAATCAAATTAAAATCAAAAAAATCAAAATCAAAATCAAAAAAATTAAAATCAATCATCTTCTATCCAAAACAACAAAATCAACACAATCACAATCATTGACATAAAAACACAAAACCCTCCAGAAAAAAACCCAAGATCCAAAATCCCAAAAAGTAAAATTAACCTTAGCAAATCACCCAATAAAAAACCCCTTTCTCCCCCACAAAAAACCCCATCTCTCACCCCGCAAAAAACCCTCCTCAAAATCCCACCAAGAAAAAACCCCTCCTGCTTCTTCCCCTTTTACTTTCAAACCCCATGATCAACTTCCAATTCTAGCATTCCCATTCCCAGCAAGATTATTCAAAGAAGTAGTAGTACTCGTAGGTGTAGTAGTATCCTTAACCGAAAGATACCTAAGTGCCAAAAAATCTGAAGACCTACTCACCGATCTTCTACTCTTCTCATTCAAATTCATTCCAATCCCATTCATTCCATTCTCATTCGAAAAACTCATTCTTTCTTCTTCATTGGTTCCCAGATTCTGATGTTGATTTGCATTTAAAACTTGAGTTTGAGAAGTCAGATTAGATGAAACTGATTGTCTTCTATGATTCTGTTGTGTAGAAGATGTAAGCATCGACATAGATTTCGACATAAGTTTTTGAATCGAATGATGTTTAAAGATTTTCCCATTAGAAGATTTCATTGGATTCTTTTGAACTTCTTCTTGATTTGTTTCTTCAAGTTCATGTGATCTAGATCCATTTTCAAATGGAACACCAGTCGTCGAACTTCTTGAACATCCTTCTTGTGTTGTTTCTTGAGGATATGTTGAAAGTTCTTCATGTCGACTTAATTTAGATCCTCTCCTATTTGGAAAATTCGATACTGGTAGACATGGTCCATCAATCAATTCTTCATCATCATCATCTGTGATAGTTGAAAAGTATAAATTGTTATTAGGTGATCTAGATCCATTAGTTTGTGAAATCGGTGATGTTAATCCATTAGAATGATGTGCCGATCTTAAAGGTAATCGTTGATTAGGTAACGATAAACAAGATGGGTTTCTTCGATGTGATGATTGTTGTTCTCTTGCTAAAAGTGAAAGTGATGGGGGTGGTGCTAATGGTTCGTTATCAAGTTCATCATGATTCGTGAGTTGGGTTGGATTCACTCTAACTGCATCTGTAGACTTATGTCGTTTGATACCTAATTTCATCAAGAATCCATTCAAGGCTTTCTTAGATCGACTTTTCTGTCTAGCAGAAGATGTGGGTGGAGGTGTTAAGATCACAGCTGATGTGTTCGATTGATTGGGAAATAATTGAGGTGATGTTAATTCGGTTTGTGACATATTATGTCGATCATGTGATAATCCGATATGCATATCAATCATCGAACCAGATGGTGCAAAGGATAAAATCGATTGGGATGTACTTCTTCGATTCCGACTCCATCTTGAAAACGGTCTTCCCATACTCTCTGCAAATCCACTTCGAACACTAAATCGACTAGGTGATGGGGGTCTTGGTGATGCTGATCCACTTGAAGTTAAATAGTGGGGTGCTGAGACCGGAACGTTGGCTAACATATCTGTACTATTATTGTAAGTTCCAAATGAGGGTGAAGCATGAAGTGGAGTGACTGGTGATTGAGAGAATCCATTACGTGTGGCTGATGCACTAGAAAACCGTCTACTGGAGACTATCATCACATCCAATCTCAGTCAAATCAATCATCAAGAAATACCCAGAGAAAAAATCTTACTAGAATGTCGGTTTTTACTTTCACTTGCACGACCTTTAGAAGCCGCCAATTTCTCGTCTTTCGAAATATCCACCGTCTCGAGCATCATTCCATTAGATAAGATAGTAGACTGTCGACTTGGATTTCGATTCTTATGATGAACTCCATTAAGGATCGGAAGTGTCTTTTCACCCATCGATCCTTGACTTGATCGAAGTTGATCAATGTTTTGTAAACTAGTCCGAATCGCTTGTTCGACTCGTTCGTTTTCAACTTGAGTGGTGAGTTTAGCCTTGTGTTCCAACTCTAGATAATGTGCTTGCTCTTTCAAGTATAATTGTAGTGTACGCCATCGATGTGAAGCGGCAGGTGGATTCTGATCAAAAGCTGATGATTAGAATCAAGCGAAGGATTGAGAGATTCGATTCGAAACTTACGATTGAAGTCCAGGTCTTGAGAGCAGGTTGAGTTAATGGTGAACCGAATCCTAAACGTTTCTTTCGATTTGTTCGATGGAGTCCACTAGACAAAGAATCGTTACAGAGACTTGAACCTTCTCTTGAAGTGTTTGTGATTCCACCGTTGCTTCTAGACTAATGAAATCACCATCACATAAGACTCAAGATGATAGATGAAACCAGAAAAAAGAGTCACTTACCTTGAGACTTTCCAGTTCATCTGTTTCATCAAGTTGAGCTTCAGCAGCCATCGCATCTTGAAAATCCGCATCACTCTTCCTTTCCCAAACCCCAGGACCGAGTACATCGACATCAGCCATATCACGATCTCTCATCATACATTCTACACACACTTCAGCCACTGGTAAAGGTTGAGGAACTGAGATTGGAGTAGGTTGAGGAACTGAGATTGGAAGAGGTAAAGGTCTGATGATCGATTGAGAATTAGGAATTGACCATCCAGATGAAGTAAGAGGAGTGACACGTGTGACTTTTTGATCATTAAGTTCAAAGGCATGAGTATAAGGAGCATTGATTGAATCGAGATGAGGTTGAGGAGATTTAGTGATAGGTTCGGTTAAGTTTTGATTCTTATCGACAAATGAAGCTTGAGGTGGTAAAGCAGAAGTTGAATAACGAGTTGAATTCATCTTTGGAGAGGTAGCTTGTTGAGTGATAGGAGAAGAGATTGGATCAAGTTGAAGTTGAGTTGTGTTGGTAGGTGAAAAGCTTTGATTACTTGCAGTGGCAGTCTTGAAGTTTGATTGATTTGGTGATGATGGTGACAGATTGTGTTCTTGATTGACTGCTAAAGAGTGAAAAAGAGAGAGAGTATGAGTAAGTACCATGAAGATGAAGTTGAATTTGATAGGAGTTGAATGAATGGTCACCTGAGATGTTAGTTTGATTAGGAGATGAGATAGACTGAATCTGATTAGGAGAGAAGTTGAAGTTGAAGTTCTTGTTGTTGTTGTTGCTGTTTTGCTTTGATGGTAATAATGGAGAAGGTAATGGAGAAGGTTGAGAAGAGATTGAAGTTGATTTTCTATGATGATTTGGTTGTAATTCGTTCATCAAATTCTCATCAGCTACCCACATTTCCCATCCATTCTTAGATCGATCTACTTTCTCTGTCAACGTATCTGGCTGCTGAGAATGATCACCAACCCCAACGACTGCTGAATCAAAATCAGATCGAGAAGAAGTCATTGTAAAATAAAATAATATCAAAATAATCAAAATAATATCAAATTCAATCAATCAATCAATTCTATCACTTAAATCTGGAAATCGAAATGGTAAACAAGATCATCAACCAATCAAAATCAAAACCTTAAGATCTACAAAACTTTCATCTTAACCCAACTTACAATCTACACTAAGTACTTAATTACATATACTAAAATCCACTCAATCCACTTCAAAACTTATTCATCAAAAACCCTCTGAACATCATCAAATCAGAAAAAAATTGGATCTTTGACTCTGACAATACCTGAACTGATCTCTCAAAGTTATACTGTCAAGTGCAGTGCTATGGTTTAATCAAAAAACTTGGGCTGCTCAACAGTCTAAGTCAGTTCAACTATTTTCAGCCTTCCATAAAAAAAGCCATTGGCATGTTGAAAGTAAGTTTGATCAAATTTCATCAACTGATTTCTTTCTCTACATCTTCATTATATTCATTCAACTTCTCTCTTGAAACCTTTTTTGCATATGGATAGGAGAACTAAGGAGACTTTTGTTTGGATTTTTTGGACTACAAAAGGGAAAAGGCATTGGTTGGAGCAACAGTCAAGTATATTGACAAAAACTTGGAGTATAAATCAACTCATCTTGCTCTTGAAATGGTTGGTTGACAACAGTTTGGGGTTCTCATAGTGATCAAACCCATAGACTGTTTCTTGATTCGACATGGCCTCCATAAAAATATCACTCTCATTATGATTTACCACTTCCATCTCCAATACCATTTCCCTTTACTTCAATTTTGTTTCTTTCATACTAACTTCCTCCTTCCATTTTGTAATACTGACATGCTAGCTTAGACTATGTACAATGGATGAATAAGAGACCAATGGATTCAGAACTCAGATTGATGTTTGTCAATGCTGAAGCTTCAGTCACCTGGGAATTGGATTACTTGTCCAATCACATTCAATGTTATGCCCACAAACTCAACTGTGTAGTTGGACATGGTCTCACAGCTGTTGGTCAAATGTCTAGTGTTGCCTCACCATCTGTACCTTGTGGGGTTCCTCTCCCTATAGCTGGTATTGAGTTCAATGGTAGTGATGATGTGATTGAGTATGACTCTGAATCAGACAAGAGGAGCAACACTGGTTTGTCAGATGAGGCCAATGGTGTTGATGAAGATGGAGATGAGGATGGCAAGTTGACCAGTCTAGCTTGTGAAAATGATGACTTGGTTGTAGTTGCCCTTGAGAAATTAAGTTATCTTCATACAATTCATATCAAGTCCTTTATTCATATCAGTTCTGATGATAGATGATGTCTTTGTAACAGGGGTGGACATGGTCCCTGGCCAGATTGCTAGTAGTGCAGCTTGCAGGAATGCCTTCAAGACATGTGCCACTTGTATGGTTGAATGCTCAAACATCTTTACAAGACTCAGATTGTCTTTTCTCTCATACTCATAGTCATTCTTCATTGATACCTACAGGTCATCAACTCAATGATAGAAGCCAATCAAAAGGCTTGTTTCTTCAAGGGCATAACTATCTATGCCTCCAAGTGGAATGCTTTGCAGTTGGTGGACAAATTCTTGAAGGTGAGTGTATATCTCTCTTTCCTTGCTTTTGATAGGTAATACATCATACTCCTAGCTGAGTACAAACAACTCATCATAGAACTCAGACTTTATCAAGCAGAGGATTTGGTATCTGTGGGTCTTGACAATGTCATTGATATAATTGTGGAGCGGCTCACTGAGTATCAGCATGAGGCTTCTGAATGTGACACCATCTACTAGCAAAGATTTTCAATCCCTGATATTAGGACAAGTTTTTCACACTCCATTATCCTAAACATGACATGACATTTCAAATTTTGATGAACATTACCTTTGAGGATGTTGTGGAGAAATCTGAGGGGCGCAAACAAACAGCATCACCTAAACAGACCAATAATACTGTGTAACACAATGGGTTTGATGTGGTTGGATGTTCCACTGGCCTTGTGATCAAGACTTTCAGTTTAGATCTAAAAGACTATCTGTGCCAAGGTCAATTTCCTGTCAAAAAAGACTAATCTGCATGTGATTGGTGGAAGGTAAGTGTCCTCCATCTTGCCTTCTCATCAATTCTGAGTTAGATTCTACCTTGGATAATCTCATCTTCATTCATTCAACAGGAAAATCATTTCTGGTTCCCAATCCTTGCAAAACTTACATTCAATCACCTAGTTATCTCAGCAACCTCATGTGTGTACCAGTGTACATTCTCAGCCGATGCAGATGTCTGTACCCCGTCTGAAGGTATAGTGCTACCTAGAACAATGAAGCAATTGGTAGGCTCCCAAGCCTGGTTAAATGAGGGGATTTTTCCAGATAGTCCATTTGAAGAGGCTGTAAAAGGCCTTGAAGCTTACATTGATCACTTTGTAAAGAAGAAACACTACCCTTGTCTTTCATTTCTTACATATAAATCAAGTCATGAAACTTTGTGCGTGTTGGGTTACTTCCCTTTCCTTTTTCTTTCTGTTAGCTTTTTACTTAATTCGTGGATCATTCATTGTAGAAGCCAATCCGCTCTCCTACCTGACCCAACGCTATATTCTTGGACTGGTATACATGTATTTTTAATGAAATGCTCTGTTTTGTTCTTTGACCTGACATAGTGTGTGATATAGCGGATGTAGTGCGCTATATGACAGTCACATTTGAAATATAGTGAGGTCATGGTGGTTTGACCACTAGACAATCCCGTGAGTTTTTTTTTTCACAGAGTAGAAATCAGTAGTTCTCCAAATCATATAGCGCATGCTGTGGAACACTATGTAAATCAGTCATGTTTTGCTGCATTTTGTAGTGATCCCATTTTTGTCTGTGAGAAGTGGGAGTGAAGTTTTTTGTCTATTCTTGAAAATCAAACTCCAATGATTATCTTTCTAATTCATATCATCTTTTTTTTTGAGAAATTTACCTTTTAATCTTAGATATGTACTTGTTTTACTTTCCAGAAAACTGTCAAATGTGTCTTTCTTATATGAATTTAAGCAAAGTTGAAAAGAAATAAGAAAATTTACAGACACAATTGTTCAGTTACAAATTTCTTTGTATAGATCACTGAAACAAAAAAATGATACTCACAATAAATTCACTTCTGTAGAATGTCTCAATCCTTTTTCCTCCAAACCAAGTATCCTCAGAGGTACCAGACTTGTAACTTCACAATCTCCAAAATTGGAATCATCAGAGTACAAGAAGTGTATCTGTATCTTACTTAGAATCATACCAGATGGCTCCAGAAGTTAAAAATGGAATGGAAGTGTGAATCAACAGATCTCTTGGCCAATTACAAGTAATGGTTTATTGCTCTTTCTTTTCCTGATGTATGTAGAAGCTTGCACTACACAGTTGCTTGAACTATGGCAGGTTATATATCTTGCTTTTGTTATAATCATCACTTGGACCCCATGTAATCCAAGTAATTTATATCACACTTTAAATATTTTTGGGTTGTATCTATTGGACTTGAGCCATTCTTGTGATCTTGGTCATTCTTAAAGTCGCATTCAGATAGTTTTGATGATCAGGAATATGAATAAGTTACTTAATTTTACAAAAACATAAGTATACATACATTGACTCAATTTTGTCAAGATTTCATGAATTCTAGATCACACCAACCAAAGGGATATTGACAGGAGCTTGTATTTATATATGTGTTCAGTTGGGTTTGCCTTATCCTTCAAAACATATGGTATATGAAGTTGAACTTCCAGTAGTTTTTTCTGGAGAGCTTTGATCAAAGACTAATCATGGATCCCAAGGTTAGGTATCTTTCACATCAACCATGGATTATCAAAGTAAATCTTAGTCTTTGGTAAGATCTGATATGTAGTTGCGGTACTCAAAGCTACATACGTACGCGTACATAGTTGTCGTACATAGTTTCTTTTGACGGGGAAAAAAACAAAAGAAGTATATTCGAAGTATTTTGCCCGCCAAAAAAAACTATGTACGGCAACTATGTACGCGAACATAGTTGCTTTGAGTACCGTATATTGAAGATTAGAAAAAAAAGACAAGACACAATCATTGGAAAAAGATTGAGCCTAAGCAAGATAAACAGATAAGATATATCAAGATATGAACAGCTCATAAGTATCTGTGTACTCTGACACAGGAATAGTACATGATCATAAAAGATAATCAGTCTCATTGAAGCTATTCAAATAAAGAAACAGAATCACAACCCACCTCACTGCCCCACTGTGGTCCTACTTCATTTCCAGGCAATATTGTACACGTCTGAAAGGTGTTGTAAATTTATGTGTGAAGCTCTGATATATCCTCTTTCTAGAAGCTACATTTCTTTAGTAGCTTGTAAATCTCTTACATTTTTTTTGCTCTGTGAGCTTCTAGTAGTGGTCTTCCTATCAGACTGTGACTGTCACTACCTCTCTGCTTAGCGCTTACAATTGATCTTGAGATCATGTTGTCTGGCATGAGCTTTTCAAATGAATCCATGTGTTGAAACAAATAAATGTCATCTATTCCCATATGTGTAGCTCACAACACTGCAGTCTGGTCATCATGACAAATGTCTCAAAAGAAAAGCGGAAATCTCTTGGATGAGGATTACAATCAAGCCTCCAGCATTGAAACGCATTGGCCATGTTTGACATCAGAGGTTGATCAAGTGAGTTGCTGGCCTTTTACCACTTTTGGAAGGCTTATATCTCACGCTTCAAGTTGTGAGTTGTCCTAGGGTTTCATGCCCCGCCAGGCAATATGCTGAAATATTAGCAGTTGTATTGTTAAGCCATTCATCCAGGGCTCAAGAATGACAGGGATACCCCTGGGGAGTTAAAGACTTGCAGAACCTGAACGAGCTGGTGACCACCCGATTGTCGCCTATTTCTTGGTTTTCCGTCATCTCGTAAGTCATCGATTTGACTTTATCGAGGTCTGCTCAGCTCGGGGAACCAAACTCATGTGACTAAAGGTTATCATTCCTTTCCGCGCAACTGGTAAAGCCAGTGTTGCCGAGCGGACGGACAAACCATCGATATTGAACAGCCCGACCAATTCTGGCGGGAGAAACTCGATTGAACTCGCGGCGAACGGAGGGCACGCATGTCCAAATTTGCGTCGCTCTACGATTGTACTGTCTTCACGGTGCATGATTCAAGAACGTGTTGTTTGATAATCTGGTCAAACGATAGTCAAGTCTTGTATTCGAAAAGATGACTGTGGCCGATGAGCTGTACACAATTGCAATGAGACGACTGCTTGTGCTTCGCATCAAGGATTGACTGAGCTATCCCCTCGTAATTGAACGCAACGTCAGAATGCCTGGGTCCCACACCAGAAATCCAAAGCCAATCTAGATGACACAGCGCGGAGGCCGCTCGCCCGAGTCAATCAATAAATTGGATTTGATGAGATGCAATCCAAACCATTAACAAGTCTCATCAACTTCCAAGATGGTCTCAATTGAAAGAAATCGTCAAGGACGTCTTGATGAACACAAACCGAGGCAACGCTCATTGACATCGGCCACGCACAAAGTGGGGCCATACACGCAACGTCCGATTATTCCTGCACAATCGACATGCCTCTCAGCCAGTAGATATACGAGCTTTACTCACACCAGTGGATTCATGCTGAACAGAAAAAACAGATTGATATCGATGATGAGACAATGGAAGCATAGGCTTAGATTTAGACACAAGTTTTTGCAAACTATGTATGATGTTTAGATCTCGCATTCTTCAATTCCGTCAATTCTGGAATATCTTTTGATTCTTTGTGTTCTGTGATCTAGAAACAATTTCAAATGGTAATCTAGTTGAAGTAATTCTAACAAAACTTTCGTGATGGTTTTCTTCTGAATCTCTCATGTTCAGCAATTGTGTTTGCGGAAGAATCGGTCCTTGAGTTGATCCACCATTATATAGAATTGTTGAACATGTGAATTATTATTTGGTTAACTAGATACACCAATTTGTAGAATAGGTTAAATCAGTCGCTTTGAATTGTTTGATCCTATTTGACTCGGGAAGGATAAACAAGAGGGATTTCCACAATGTGATTATTGTTGGTCTCTTGCTAAAATTCAAGTGACAGTAGTGCCAATGGTTCATTATCAATTTCAAGATTATTATGCAATGATTGTGAATATTCACTCTAAAACCATCTATCAATTCATATTTCTTGATCCGAAGTTCATCAGAATTGAATGCAATGCTTTCTCAATCTGCGTTTTTGTCTAGGAGGTGCGGATGGCGGTGGTGTATATTGATGATTAGGAAATAATTGAGGTGATCCTAATTTGTTTTGCGACATAGGATGTCGCTCATGTGATAATCCAATACGCATATCAATCCTTGAACCAGGTGGTGCAGCTGATAAAACTGGTTGCGATGTCCGCCACAAAAAATGACCGTCTTCACTCTACAAATCTAACTCTAACACAAAATTGACCAGTTGACGGGTCTCGTGGAGATGGTGATCCACTAGAAGTGGGAAATTGTGGTGCTGAGATTGAATCGTGGTCCAACAAATCTGTACTATTATTTTGATGACACAAACTAGAGAGAGTGAGTCTTTTGGAGTTCCAGGAATTATGTTGAGATCTTGGGATATCTCGTTAGGCTTGAAGTGGAGCTACTGATGATTGAGTGAAACCATTACGTGTTTCTTCTCATGCGCTAGAAAATAGTCTACTTGAGGCTGTAATCATATTCACTGTCATTCAGATAATCCGGAACTTGTCCACGAGAAAAAAGAAACATGCCAGAATGTCGATTTTTACTTGTGCTTGCACAACATTTAGCAGCAGCCAAATTCACATCATTAGAGATATCCCCAGTCTCAAGCATCATTCCATTTGATGAGATAGTAGATTATCGACTTGGATTTCCATTCTTATGATGATGATCAATTAAGTTGAGCTTTGGAAGAGTCATCGCACCATAGATCCTCAATTTGAACAAAGTTGATCAATGTCTGGCGAACTATTATGGATCACATGTCCCTCGTTTGTTTTCAACTTGACTCATTAGTAGTCTTGTGTTCAAACTCATGATTTGAGTCGTGATAGTAAGATCAATCCCAACCGGTCAGGCAGCCAAAGGTATGAATCTAGTATGACAATACGATGTTAAGCGATGTATTTACGCCAAATTCCACCAGCTTTGGAAGTAGAAACCGGATCTCTCCTTGAAGATGTACGATCAAGCAACACAAACGTTGTCAAACCGTGTATCTGAACAGCTTGCTTCCTGGGTCTTGAAGACAGACCGACTTATTGTCTAGAGACACCGGTCCATTGTCCGAGCAAGCAAAGACCGTATAAAGACTTGTGAAAATGTGCACACGTATAACAGCACTAAAGTTTACCGACATATCATCCAAAGACACCGGTTCATGATTGAGCGAGCAAGCAAAGACCGTATAGCGACGTGTACAGATGTGCACACGTATAACAGCACCAAAGATTCCGGGCGGAGCCGCTAACATCTGAGACCTTCACTAAGAGATGGGAAGACAGTTTCCACAAACTGGGTCTTAAAGTGATCATACGTGAGGTGATTTGAGACAGTCTCAAGATATGAAGTTCATTTCTCAATGTGAATGCAACACGATTGGTGCATGAATAGACACATTGATCGATCACCTAAATCTGATAATGAAATCACCAAAGCTTCACAAGATGATATATCATGTTGTTTTATTTGTTGCTTGAACAACCTGTGCAAAGTGAATTCTGTGACAACTCAGATGTTACTTGTTTTGAAGGTACGCTGGATTCTGACGCGACCAAAACCGCGTATTGAAAGGAAAAAGCGTACAAAGTATGCCGAATAGATTAGGTCAACCATAATATGCAAATCACGACTTCGTCGCTGATGATTATGCATATCCATGCCTAGGATCCCGGATTTTTGACGCGGGGTCCTCATCATCTAAGGAGTACGCGTACACCATGCTAAGCTTATACAGTTCCTTTCTCTCTACCTGTCACCTGATCACTTTCCAAATCTCGCGAACTAGAATTTCTCCTCGTTTTGATCACATCACCCTGGTCAACTGAGTTCTATCAACTTCATCAAAATGACCTACGGACCTAGATATACCTTACATAAATTCCAGGGAAACGAAAGAGAAGTTTTCACTGGCGATTTTAAAGATGACTACGTGGTGAGTGATCATATCCTGTTTTGTTCTCTTTTCTACTCTCGTTTGTCCTCATCACCTTTCCTTGTCGATCTTTTCTTTTCTTAGAGCTATGCTTCAGGCCTTGAGCGCCGTGCCATGGAGCCCGATGAAAGCGCGGACTCTGTCTGTCAAAGGCCGTTGGTCATTCACCTAGACGACACCCTCTCTGCACCTCCTCCCGAGCCTACTGTCCGCTGTCGAACCAACATCAGAAGAATGTGTCCAGATGATTACAACAAGGATGGATTGGTATGTCTCTTTATCTTTGTCATCGTTATCTTACAATCCTCTACGCGCGTCCGTTCGGTATATTCATTCTCCATGACTTTGAAGGATTACGAATCGGGCAAACGTCGACAAGCGATCCGAGCCGCCCAAGAGGCTTCTCAACCCCAATCCAGTCGCAAAGAGCTCTTGGTCATCAAATGTGGATCAGATGAACCTTTACCAGTAGCTGGACCCTCATCCCCATCTGAAACCTTGATCGAGGCCAAATTAGACTCCATTGTGAAAGTTCTACGTATGTACCATCCTGGATTCCAACTCCTTACAAATCTAAATAGTACTGACACATCATACTCTGATCCGTCTATAGGTTCTCACTCACTCAACTCGATATCTGAGAAGCTCAAGACAGCCCTTGAAAAAACAAAAGGAAAGATGCGATCGCGAGCTCAAAGTCAGTAATTTGTACACTTTTTTATCCAAAATTCTCCATAGATCTACTGCTTCAACAAAGTCTCCAGAAAATTGACATTCTCTTCCTTCTATGTCGCAGGCTCTGTTGACCAAACACTTTCAAATTCAAACCCCGAACGTACAATCAAGCGACAGGGAAGATGCTTAGATGCTGAAGCCATTCAAGGCGCATTGAAGGAACACTTTGGACTTGAACTCAATCCTGCTACTAACTCAGAAGATGCCTATGGTACACCTAGTCGACAATCTCACGACTCTGATGCTTCTGTCTATAGTCAATCCTCTGGTGGTTCTGCCTATAGTCAATCCTCTGGTTGATCTTCATACCCAGGTTCATTGAATCTGTTTCCTCCTTCCCATCCTTGACTGTTACTTCAACTTGTATCTTGATTACTTCTCAACAACTTATATCTTGATGACCTCTTAACAACTTACATCTTGATAACTTCTCAACAACTTATATATTGATAACCTCTCAAAAACTTATATATTGATCACCTCTCAACAACTTATATACTGATAACCTCTCAACAACTTATATATTGATAACCTCTCAACAACTTACATCTTGATGACCTCTCAACAACTTAGGTATTGATGACCTCTCAACAACATATATCTTGATAACCTCTCAAAAAGTTTTATATTGATGAACTCTTAACAAATTATATCCTGATGGCCTCTGAATGTACCATTATTGCTTGTGATTCCTTTCCAATGACCAAGACAATTTGACTGTATTCCAAATGATCGAAATGGTGAATCTTACATTGAGATCAGATAAGCTTACATTGGTCATCCAATTGGATTCTATGAATCCTGACACGCAAGAGTGAGCGCATCAGCCCAAAGCTGCTCTTGTCATCCAGCCTTAGTGAGTCTTGCGTCTTGACCCCAAAGTTTGTGTTGAGCCCAAATAGGAAGAGCTTTACATTCCAGGTGAATTCAATACTCATCAAGTGCAGGCCAGTTTTCCAAACCACGCACATCAAGCTTCCCATTATCCAGTATCCCAAAGGAAATTCCTAAAGGTGAGGGATACTATTCTCCCCACAATATCCAAATTTTTCAAAACAGATCCAGAGACGCAGTGCACACAAACATCTTGGATTTTTTTTACTCTCTCCTTCAAAAAAACACATCTCCTCAGTTCCTCCCAACAGCAAATTACAGTGGACTCGTGGATCCCTCTGTCTTGGAAACATAGGTGATACATACAATGAGAAATGACTCGTGATCTTTGGCTTCTGCTCACTGTCTTCATTTTGTACATAAATGATCCATTTTTACAACAAAACTTTCATGTTTAAGATTGACTTTCTTGGATATGTTTTCCACAAATCCGTAGAAATATACAGTCAATCATCCAAAGCGATTAATCATGACAGAAAGTGCGGAAAGTGTGGTCTTTTTTCATTGTCAACATACTACATTGAGGTGTTTGGAACCAATCTATCTCAACCTGATATCTTTTTGATACTCTTGAAACAAATGAATGCCCCCAAATGTAATCCAAACCTCATAGCAATCCTCTGGTGTCCCTAAGTCAATTTATTCAAGTGCTTCATGCTCTTAATGATCCTTTTGATTTAATTAATTGCTTGTCTACAACCTCGCGGGCTGGCCTATCAGGTTGTCCCTCGCCAAGTGTCACTCGGGAGAGAATTGTGTCACACAAAATGTGAGCTATCATGATCCGAAATGGGGAATTATGTAGTAGAATTTTCGTGTCGTTGCACATGGTTTCGATATCATTCCCTTTGGTAGATTGGGATCACATTTATTTTTCCTTTTTACCAAATCCGACTGAATAGTCAAAAATTTGATTAAAATCTCTAAAAAGAGTTTGCAAAATCGGTATGACTTTCTTTTGTCTCTTTACCAATCTCTAGTGGAATTATCTTCTTGCGTGTGGAATATATCACTTGGATCCAGCCGAGTTTCTTGACTCGGAATAGATCTTGAACACATTTTTGCTCCCATAAACGCAGCAGTCACCTAACATCACCCGCCTTTTTCGATCAGAGACATCATGGCCTGCCAATACGATCCCAATTTTAGCTCCAACGTCGGTTTTCCCGTCATATGTTGCTTTAGTTGATGCCGTTCGTTATAGAAGGACGTTGCGATCACGATGAATACACAGAAGAACATTGACAACCGACGCTCCTTTCACCAGGAAACAAGAAAATCATCATTAAAAATTTGTGCCATAAATAGAATGTGTGAATAGACTTATGGAATCTGCTTAGCCCCTCCATGAGCAACTTGCAATCTTTATCGCAAAACAATACCTGTTATTTTTGTCATTACTCCATTTTGTTGATTTCGAAACCTTTTACAAATTGAACATCATGTATTTGAACTTGTGCTTTCTACTTGGTGGGTTGATATTCGCTGGTCAGGCTATAGGGGGTCGTATCAATGAATCGAATCCTCCCCGAGGTACAATAATGGTAGAACCTGGAAAAGGAACGTAAGTAGACCATCGTTCGGAAGGCGGATCGATCTTTGCACATATAATAAGCTGACACTTAATCTTACAGCTTGAGCGCGGCACTTGCTAAATTGAAAAACAGGTCTGGACCTCAGGCTATCTTATTGAAGGCCGGTAAGTTGAAGGTTTTCATCATCCACCCGGACATGTCCGCCATGGCTAAGAAATCTGTTCAGGCGACTATTATGATAATGCTGTCTTGGAGGGTTTTAATGGTGTCAGTCTTTCTTCATTTCATACTGGTCTATTGTTGATTGACAAGATTTGCTTTGACTTTCAGGGTGTAGTAATACAGGGAGCACGTGGAAATTCAAAGGGCTATCAGTTTAACCGTGTTAAAATTATTTCCTCAAAGAAAGGATTGGATGAGGCTTCAGCTTTAAGAGTTATGACGAATAAGTCAGGCATATTCCCTCTAGATAGATTTGAACATATAAACCAAAGTGATAGGTCCTAATGGATGTGCATTCTTTTTTCCGTTTAAAGTGTTGAAGTCTACAGCATGTGAGTTGATCACATTATTCAATCTTTCCAATTTTTTCAATGCTACTTTTTCTGATCCATAGATATTATTCAGTACTTTCATCAATAACTTTGGTACCGGTCAGGACACTCAAGCTGTGGCCTTGACAGCGGATGGAAACAACCACAGTAAGTCTTCTGCTCAGAGCTGATGGTCCAAAGCAGAACCGTGTCTCAAGGAGGCAAGGTGACTCAAATGTTCCAAACAGTTTACGGACAATGCAGCTTCCAAGGGTATCAAGATACATTATATGATAAGTCTGGTACACACTTCTTTGATGAGTGTGAGATTCGAGGTGCAATTGGTAATATCCTTCACCTCTCACAATTCAATCTTTCAAGACCAGGCACGAGTTCCTGAGGGGATCTGAAAGGAATTTGGAAATAACATAATATTTTTTTCTTCAGATTTCATCTTTGGTGCAGCTAGAAGCTTTTATCTGAATGCACACATTGGGATTGTGAAATCAGTCGCAGGTGGAACACAAATGTCAGTAAAGTTTTTTAATAATCATCAAGTTTCAACTTTTGCACCTCATTAATATTTCTCAAACATTTTGTACTTGCTTTTCTTCAAATCTCAAAACCTAGTGTTACTGCAAATCGTGGAGGAATCTTTGTCTTTCAGAGTCCCAACTTTGATGATATAAATGGGGCGCCTGCTCAATCAACTTACTATGGAAGAGCTTGGGGTGAAAACCCCAAGGTTGTAATGCAACACGCTAAACCACCAGCTAGCTTATCTAAAGAAGGTTGGAATATGACTCCAGCTGGTAATTTCAAATTTTCATCTGCTGGTTTCCTAGAGTACCCAAAGTCTCAAACAACCAATGGTCATACATCTCCAAAGGCCTACACAAAGCAAGAAATCTTTGGTAAACCTTAATAGCTCTTGCTAGTACAAAGTCTTTTCTAAGAATTTCTTCTTTCCACAACCTTGTTCTTTTCTGCCATCTCATGATATTGTCACTTTCTTCAATTTTTCTTCAATTCCCTACAACATCCATTTTAAACTTTATGGAGCATTTACACAAGTAATTAGTCTGTCATCTGATAGTCTTTAAAGACACTCCATCTCAACCTCAAGTCACACAACATCAAAATGTTTGTATCCTAATGTGTCACAATCACAGCCCCCAATCATGAGTCACTGGCAGGCCAGTGCAACCTGTAATGATGCACACGCTTAGCATCATTACAAGCATATTATCACAACCACAACTACACTTAGACCTTAGACCTTAGACCTACCAGTGTTTCCTATATTAATGGTATTCAAGATTCGAGAAGTGGCGTCCAGAAGTGTCACAAAGTGACATCCAGAAGTTTCTTGAACATGCTCAAGAAACTTCTGGAACTTCTGGAACTTCTGGAACTCTTCTGAAATCTATGTGCGCGTTTACGCGGTGACCACGCGGCAGCTCGGGAGCAGTTTTTTTTTTGAACACTTTACATATTTATATTAAACCTTCTTTACCTGTTACAAATTTATGTAGGTCTTATAAAGCGTGAAGTCTCATGATCAAATGGCCAATCTACCACCCTCCAACCATAACACAAGCGAAGCCCCGATCACCACATCCCAATCACCTTCGATTTTTACTCAAACGTTCCCTTTTGCTGTAGTTTTGCCATCTTTAAATCACCTTTGGAACCCTATGCCTTCTTACCATCCACCTAGTTCTCAAGTTCAGAGTCCAGCAAACCCTCCTCCTCAACGAGAAAGTACTCCCAGCCCTTTGAAGAAGGCTCCACGCCAACGCAAGAAGAAAAACGGCGACATCAAAACTTCTCCCGTCCGTCCTCGAACTTCGTGGCGCACAGCTCGAAACAAGGATGGCCAGAACGCTCTTGGTGTCTTAGCTGATTGGTTGTCTACCCCCGATGGCGATGGTTTCCAGCTTGATAGGTGGCGGGGTGATGGTGGAACCATCACAAAGACAAGTGTTGGCGAGGAAATTGCTCAGTACCTGGCCGAGAGAGGCTTTCCAAACATTCCTGGTACATCTGTAGAGGCGCAGGTATGTTTTCATAAACAGTCCTGGTTATCAATAATTCATGTTAATCATTGCTATCTTTATCTGTTTAGATACGAGAAATCGAAAAGGCCTTTTGAAAAGCAAGAGACATGCAAACCGGGACGGGTCAAGGTTCAAGAGAGAGAGATATGAATGATGCTTTGGCCGAGAAGGAACAAAATGGCTATGCTACTGATAGAAAAGTATGGCGAGAACTATTATCAAGTGTAGAGGAAAGATTCGAAAGTAAGTCCTTATATCACTGTAAGTATCAAGTTATGTAGGTAACTGACCTGTGGTGATCAGCACGACTTGAAAAGACCTGTCCCAATTATTACCAGCTGTTCCCAGCATTTCAGAGACGCCCAGCAACATCACCCGGAGCTGTTCAAGAGTCTGCCGACATCTTTGATGAAGAATCGATCTTACCAAACACAAATCCTAGCCTTCGATTATCGGATTTGGCTGAAGACGCTTCTGAAAACTCGGCGGGGCCAGTGCTTGAGGGGAGTGTATTCAATCTCGAACAGGTACTTAGTACTGTCAAGAGTCCAATCTTAGATCGATTGGAACCTAGCGAGGCGGATCACGGCCACATCAAGACTAGTGATGATATCTCAGTAACTGCATCAACCAACTCGATCACCAAATCGGCTAAGCCTCGTTTATCTCAACCACGGACCAGCCGTGCTTCAATTGAAGAGGTCAACAAACTATCGGGAAATTCCCCTCTTAAGAACAATGCAAACTCGTCCAATGCAACATCAAATTTATTATCACAACACTTGCCATCACGCGAAGATCGACAAGCCGAATGGGAATTCAAGAAGGAACATATGCTCGCTGAAAGAGAAACGAGGGAGGCTGAATTGAAGGGTAGCTTAGAACTTACACGGGCAATTACTCAATCTTTGACTCCACAACCGAGTGCCCATACCGAAGCGCTTCAGGGATTACAAATCAGAAGAGAAACATTAGAATTGGATCGAGCTCAGGCTGAATTCAACCAGAAAGTTTTAAGCGAATCCAATGATCTGAAGAGACGCAAAGATCTAATCGAGATAGAAAAAATGGAGAAGGACCTTGAGGGCGAAAAGAAAAGACAGAAGTTTGAAGATATTGCTATGCGAGGAAAGCTGTACAAGGAGTACATGGAGAACTTCAACATCAGTTTGGCCGAAGCCAAACAAACCGTTGATGAGATGCTCAACACTTGATCATCTCACCGTGTAGGTAAGATCGATTTCTTGTTTTAATCCCCGATGATCTTCTTCCAGCACCTGTCTTTCACCAGTGATGCTTACAGGTGTGCTTTCTTTTGGTTCTCAGTTTTCTCAAACCAATATTTTGTGAAAATGGTCATTTACGGTCATTTTAAGGGCTCATAAGCAAAAACGTAATGCTTTAGGAAACTCCAAAAACTCATTTGTATCTATTTAGTGGTACCTGTTCTTGAAATGAAATTTGTTGATTTTCATTTCACGTTTGAAATGTAATGAATTTCATTTCCACTTTGATGTATACTTAAGAGACAATTCGGTGAGAGAGAAAGCGAGTCATAACAAAAGTTCATTGCCACTTTGATGTATACTTAAGAGAAAATCTCGTTTTTGATAATTGGTGAGAAAGAAAGCAAGTCATAACAAATCATGGTACAGATGGTCAGAGATAATTGAGAACATTCTAACTCGACTTTAAATAAATTTCTTATGTAGAATCCAATATCTCCTTCAACCTCACGACAAAAATCATTAAATACATCATTTCTCAACGCATCATTGTTGTCAGCCATCACATCTTCCGCTACTGCTGGGTTATTCTCTACATAATCCTCTTCAGCCTCGCGTTCGAGTACATTAGGTAATTGATATGGGAACCTTGAATCTTCGCCTTCCTTCAGCAAAAAGTTATGTAATATACAGCAAGCCATTAATAGCGCATTTGTTCGTTTCATTGATCTTTCATCTCGAAGAAGAAGCCGACATTCTTTGACCATTTGAAAGCGAGATTTCAACATGCCATTAACGTGTTTGATGATCGTTCTTGCCTCACTGAGCATTTTATTGAAAGCCGCCTTCAATCGAGAGAGGTTGCAACTTGAACCGCGCTTGAAAAGGGGGAGTACACATCTTGTAGCACTATAGCCAGAGTCTGCTACTAAGTACTCCCCTTCGGTAAAGTAACGTTCAGGATGACACCAGAGCTGAAACATGAATCAGCCACAAGTTTGGTCAAGCTTTAATTCAAGATACGTTAGAACTTACAGAAGAAGTTCTAAATACCCTTTGATTGTGCACACTTCCGCACCACCCATGTCGAGCAAAGATTATTCTTCGCTTATTGTCGCAGACAATCATCGAGTTGAGACCATAAAAATACTTACGGGTCCAGTAGTCTTCTTTGCATTGGACTGGACCAAATGCTAATGGAACAAGCGTGCCATCAACAAAACCCACACACCCTTTTAAGGCGGGGTAATCTTCAGCAATCTCGGTTTGAATTTTCAGACGTTCGAGTGGGGAAGGCCATCGCAAGTACTCGTCTTTCAGCTGAACAATAGCAGAAACACATCGCCAGGTATAATTCTCCACACTACCTTCTGTTTTTGAAAACCGAGTCAAAAAAAAAACTTGAATATTGAAAGTATGTCTGAAGACTCGCCCGAAACACCTAATAAATGGCCTATGATTGCAACTTGTCCACCATTTCCTGCCAAGCCTAAGTTTGCCAAAGCCACCAACAGTTGAATTTCGACTGGAGCTTGAGGATTGGCGGAATTGTTCTGAAACACTTGATTACCTTCAATCTTATGAAGGAGCCGAAAAAAATTGTCCTTTGTCATCCGTGCCTGGATGAATACAAAAGTGATTAAACAAATCACGGAATTGAAAGTAAGGTAAAGACTTACAACTTTGAGGAAGGTTACCTCTCTCGAATTCATGACTCGATCAAAGAGGAATTGTGTTGTCTCTCGGTCCGGGAGTGATTTCCTGGGAGAGAAGTATCGGTGATTCTCAACCGTTTGGAGGGCTGCCAACCAGACTTCGGCGTTAGATTTGTTCAGAAGGAGGTCTTCAGATCGTGACCTTCTTCGGTTTTTAAGCGCAAGAACCAAAGCAAGTCGAAGTGTTGGTGTAAGAGGAAGATCCCTTGATAGTTCAGGAACAAGAAGAATAGTCGATAGTAATGTTGAGATGGTTGATGGACGAGTTGTTGATGCTTGAAGGAGTGGTTCGGCCGGAGGGTGAGCCATATGATGGCGTGCAACACCTTTGAGTCCTCTTAAGACTTGTCGTCGGACTGAGACCCGCGGCATGATCAGGTGGTAATCGTATTGTAACCAAGAAGTTGATGGAGGTTGATGGGGCTCTCAAAGTTATCCAGAAGTGTCACGAAGTGTCACTCCAGAAGTTTCTTGAGCATGTTCAAGAAACTTCTGGATGTCACTTTGTGACACTTCTGGACGCCACTTCTCGAATCTTGAATACCATTATTATCAAATTCTGCACGCTCCATCCTAGCTCCTCAGGGAATTTGAGACTGATCTCGTAATCACCATCCTTTGGAGCTAGGTAAGCACTTTTATATATTCATCAATTATATTTCATTTTATTGTTTTCTCTTTTCATTTCAATTTCTTATAAGCTCAGGGAATTCGAGACTGATCTCGTAATCACCATCCTTTGGAGCTAGTTCTAGTAATTCATCACTTATACATTGGTTCTAGAATATCCAAGGTCCACTATAGTGGCTAAGATCATCCGTTCCCTCCGAGAGAAACCAACATCACCTTTGACTTTAAGTGAGGACTATACGTCCTTTACACAACCCACTGGCATCAACAATTTATCAGAAATTTATGAAATGGATATCAAACAATTATCAGCCATTTATGGAAAGTTGTTGAGCAGGTGCTGGGATACCACCAAAATTGAGATGATGTCATATGACATCATAAAACTGTACAAAACTGCTCCTGTATTTCCCCACCAAAAATATATAGTCTATCAACCGTCATCACATAAATTGAATGAGTTATTGAGGTTTGAAAAAAAATCACGGACAAAAAATACTACTTCTGTACTATACATAAGACATGAATCCTGAAACCGTCCAAGTTCATAAGTATACATACACATGAAAATTGATATTCTTTTCCGCAACATGTGTCCCCACATTTTTCTTCCCTACAGTCTTCCTGTATGAGCAGTATTTCTTATTCAGGAATCATGTGTTACGTATATAGTACAAAGTAGTATTTTTTGTCCATTTTTTTTAAAAAAACCTTAATAACTCAGTCAATTTATGTGATGAAGGTTAATAGACTATATATCCTTGGTGGGGAAATACAGGAGCAGTTCTGGACAGTTTTATGAGGTCATATGATATGATTGGAATTTTGGTGATATCCCAACGACTTGTCAATAAATGGGTCATATCCGTTTGATATCCACATCATAAATTTCTCATAACTTTCTGATAAATTTCTCATAAAATTCTAATGTAGTTGGTTGTCCTGGCCTGCCAATGACCAGTGATTGGGGCCTGTGAATGACAAATTCCCCACAATCCCTCATATATATGTCTTTGTTGTGGTAATGTAATCTTTATGTCAAGTCCTTCACAATCAAGTCCTAAGTACGAAGTACAAGTAGAGTGCGTGGGACAGGTGTGTAGTAGGTATGGTAGTGATGAATGGTTTCAAGGCTTTATAAGTACTCAATATGGATGAATGAGATTAACTGAATCAGGAAAGGTAGTTGGAATGTGAGGATGTGTAGTATCAAGTTATCGTGTTCATTTTTCCTCTTTGAGAATAGCTCCTGACTACTGCATGTGCGCTCTTGTGTTTCATCCCTGTGCTGAATTTTTCATGTGTGTGTTGTTTTCCTCATATACACTCCCTCTCTCGAGCTCTCTCTTCCTTCCTCACCGTTAGGAATAGAAAGCTCAAGAGTACGTATTTTGATTTTTCTCACCACTGTGTTTATCTGGATGTGTGCTCATTTCTCTCGAATAGTCTTTCCGTCCTTCTCTCTCCTGCTCATCTGCAGGTAAGGCGTTGATTCCATCCACCCATACTTCTTCTATCATTCGAGTCTTTCACTTTAGAGCTCAATACTCACACCTGTCTGTCCAGGTAAATACTTGTTACTTTAATACTGTTTAGTTCTCTTTTTGCTTAGTTTGAATAAAAGACCGTTAGGAATAGAAAGCTCAAGATCTTTCCGTCCTTCTCTCTCCTGCTCATCTGCAGGTAAGGCGTTGATTCCATCTGCCCATACTTCTTCTATCATTCGAGTCTTTCACTTTAGAGCTCAATACTCACACCTGTCTGTCCAGGTAAGGCGTTGATTCCATCCGCCCATACTTCTTCTATCATTCGAGTCTTTCACTTTAGAGCTCAATACTCACACCTGTCTGTCCAGGTTCCTTCTGCTCTATTTGCGTAGATCATTATCCGCATCTGATTATTTCATGGTAGCGAGAGTATAAAAGATCCGACCGTATCCTCTATCGTCAACCGTCATCCACTGTCACTTCGACCTTGTTTTATGTCAACTGAATCATCAGCACCTTCACCAGATCCTTCTCTCACTGACTCTGAAGACGAGACTTTCACCTCAATCTCTGACTCCGGAACCGAGATCCCTGGCAACTCAAACATGGCCGACAAAGGGGAATCCAAAATCTTTGGTACCCCAATCCAGCAGTTTGTTCAGAAACTTACCTCCCTACTCGCCAAGTACGACATTGAAACCAAACTCTCAGATGGAAACTTTCCAGCATGGGCCTTAGAAGTCAAACAAGTTCTCAACGTGATTGATTATCAAAAGTACATCACCAAACTCAACTTCAAAGCTCCGTCTCTGACAGATGAACAACACATCAAAGTAAAACTTGTTGTGTCCATCTGGATGATGAGTCTGATGGACAAGAACAACAAAATCAGAGTCCAGACCATGTTGAAACTCAGAGGGTGTGGAGATGATGACGACGACGATGAGGAAGATGACGATGTGGCATACGAACCGGCTCTGATCTGGAGATTTCTCAAGAATCATCATCAAAAGATTTCTGAAGCCGGATTGCAAACGATTGAAGATGCGATAAATGATATGAAGATTCTCAGCACTGATTCATTCAAAGAACACTGCGACAAATTCAACAACCTCATAGCAGACTTTGTCAAGTATCGTGGTCGCATCTCATCCGCCTCTGCCGCTCGAAAACTCATCAAAACCGTGAAGTCCAGAATCACCGAAAACGTATCTGAAAATATCTACACCAAGGTTGACCCTCTTACTCGAGAGGGTGTAGTACAGTATCTGATTGACTATGAGGCTAGAAATGGAGGCTTCTCCACCCCTGCCATTGTTGAAGCTAGCCACTCGAACTTCTCTACTTCTGCTGCTCAATCAGGAGGAAATTATCGACAAAACAAACCGAGGTGCTCTGAAAGCAAGTGTATATCAACCACGCATGATGACGACAAATGCTTCGCTAAACCCAAAAACCATGCCGCTCGGGATTTGTGGATAGCTCAGATGGAAGCCAAAAGATCCCGACCTCAGTACACTCGACCCAATCAGACGTCCACTACCTCAAATGTTTCAGGCTTAAGACAAGTTACCCTCCCGTCGGCGAGTCTAGCCGTGGCTTCCGACAACCCGTTTGCCTCGCTCCACGTACACTTTGATGACTCCAATGACATCTCAGCCTCAGCATCTGCTCTCTCCACGTTCGAATCATCTCACACGGTGTTTGATGAAGATTCACCTGCTGCTAATGTTGTGAATGAAAGTAATGGACTGTGGGCTCTATACGACACCGGAGCGACTCACTATATGTTCAAAAGTGACAAACTCTTTACTTCCGACTCAATGACTCGAGTAGAAGACTCATCCAAGAGACTCAAACTGGCAGGAGGAGATGCGTCACTGGCTGTGCACTCAACCGGAACTGTTCAACTCAAATCTGGCTCAGGAAAGATGTTCGAACTCAACAATAGCCTCTATGTTCCTGATTTATCTCAAAATCTTCTAGCCGGTGGAGCTATGCTTCGCAAGGGGGTGCAAGTCCTGGTACACCCAAATGACACCAACTGCTTCTCGCTTGTTTTCAAAGGAGAGGCTCTGTTTAATGGTGTATTTGCCTCTAACAACCTCATGTATGTGTCTCTCGAACCTGTGAGTCCTATCACTGGCTCTACTGCACTCAACACCTCAACTGAAGATTTGACTCAACTCCAACACCGTCGCTTAGGCCATCTGAATAACCGGTACCTCAAAATCATGTGTAATCACAGAAGCGTAGAAGGACTACCAACCAACTTGTCTCAGCTAAACCATTGTGATGTGTGCTCATTGTCTAAGAACCATAAGATTCCTCACTCGTCCACCAGACCTAGAGCATCACGCCATTTAGAAAATGTACATGTCAACCTTAGTGGCATAATCAGAGTCAAGGGGTTGAAAAATGAAATGTATTACACCATGTTTTGCGATGATTATTCTTCTTACCGTCACATCTACTTCATGAAAGACAAAACTAAAGAAACAGTTTTCGACATATTCAGAGCCTACATTGCTCTTGCAGAACGACAGACCTGCAAGATGATCAAACAGTTTACCCTCGACAGAGGAGGAGAGTTTCTTAACGAACTCCTGGGTACTGAACTTCGTGAGCGGGGTATTACTCTCCACCTGACAGCTGCTCACACTCCCGAAGAGAACGGAGTGTCGGAAAGGGGTAACAGAACTATCAGTACTAAAGCCAGATCAATGATGATAGAGTCTGGATCTCCCCTTCGACTTTGGGTTCAGGCGTGTCAAACTGCTGTATTCCTCACTAACCGCACCGTGACTGCTGCCCTGGAAGGTCACAAAACTCCGTTTGAAGCCTGGCATTTCAGGAAGCCATCAGTAGATCATATCAGGGTGTTCGGATGTCTTGCATACTCGCTCATTCGAAAAGAAATCAGAGGATCAAAGTTCAATCCGGTGAGCTCTAAGGGGGTTCTGGTAGGTTTTGAAGAAGATAACTTCAATTATCATGTCTACGATCTGGACTCATCCAAAATCACTATCACACATAACTCCACCTTCAACGAAAACGTATTCCCCTTCATGACCGAAAATCAGACCGCTACCGAAGTTCCACCCGTGTCTACTGAATTACCTAACCTAAAACTGCGCTTCTTTGATGAAGAGAGTGATGAGGAAGATGTGGAAGTCACAACCACCATCAACTCTACACCGAATACCTTGGATCCTCCTGCTCAGAAATCGACTCCTACCTGTGTCGCTGATGCTCAACCACCTCAACCAAGCTCTCCACCAGCTCCACCTCGCCGCTCTGGAAGGATCAAAGGACCCGTCAAGTACTCAGCCATCACCATCGGCGAAAATCTGGAGGAGTCAACTCTCACCACTGCCTGGGAACTCAAACAACTCTTCGACTGTGTTCTACCTAAGAGCAACTTGGTCACCTCTGCTCACGACGTCCCAAGATCCTACTCGAAAGCTGTGAATGGCCCCGAAGGCACTAAATGGTTGGCTGCGTGTAAGAAAGAGATAAAAGCCATGTATGACAAAAAAGTCTGGGTACTGGTTGACAGACCAGCCACCTCCAACGTTGTCAGAGGCCTGTGGCTCTTCAGGAAGAAAATCACGTCAGATCCCGAAAATCCTTTCAAGTTTAAGGCAAGATTTGTAGCTATGGGAAACACCCAATTGGAGGGCGAAGATTACTTCGAGACATTCGCTCCGACAGGTAAACCAACATCTCTACGCCTGTTGATAGCCCTAGCAGCAATCTTTGGCTGGGAAGTGCATCAGATGGATGCTGTCTCCGCTTTCCTCAATAGCTATCTGGACGAAGTCATCTATGTTGAACAGCCGGAAGGATTCAGAGTACCGGGTGAGGAGCACAAGGTGTGTAAACTTCTGAAGTCTCTGTACGGACTCAAGCAGGCTCCCAAGTGTTGGCAAGACGATGTTATGGACTTTCTTCTCAGCGTGAACTTCATCCAATGCGAAGTAGACCATTGTATTTACATCAGAAGCGAAGGAAACTTGTTCACGGCAGTGTACGTTCATGTGGACAACCTTGCCATAACTGGAAACGATATCTCATCCTTCAAGAAAGAAATCTCTCAACGTTGGGAGATGGAAGACCTTGGTTTGGCTACAACCGTGGTGGGTATTGAAATCAAACGCATTAATGAACATAAGTACTCTATCTGTCAAGAATCATATACTCTCAAGGTACTCGAATGATTCAACTCTCTAGATGTCAAACCTGCCAGCACTCCTTTCACTGCCAACCTTAAACTCTACAAACCCGACCTGCAAGAGATTGAAGACTTTGCTTCCAGAAAATTACCTTATCGAAGCGTCGTAGGCTCACTTATGTACCTGGCACAGTGCACTCGACCGGATCTAGCTCACGCTGTCGGAACACTCTCCCAACATCTCGACTGGCCTGGATTCCAGCATTGGGACGCTGCGTGTCACGTACTCAGGTACCTTCGTGGCACTGTCAACCTGGGTATCGTCTACTTTCGACTAGCGAACGTTGAACCTGTCAAAGGTCTCAAGAGTGAAGTCTGCCCGCAAGCGCTGTGCGACGCGGACTGGGCAGGGGATCAAGACACCAGACGATCGACGACAGGGTATGTCTTCATACTGGCCAATGGAGCTGTCTCCTGGAAGAGCCGACTACAACCTACGGTGGCTCTTTCGTCAACTGAAGCCGAATACCGAGCTATTACCGAAGCCGGCCAAGAGGTTCTGTGGCTCAGAACGATGCTCGCCAAACTTGGTCTCGAAGATGCGAATCATACTGTCCTTGAAAGCGACAACAAAGGCGCCATACACCTCACCAACAAATCAATTTTCCACGGTAGAACAAAACACATCGAAATACACTATCACTGGATTAGGGAGGTTGTTAACTCAGGACAGATTTCACTCAAACACTGCCCCACAAAATTCATGATAGCTGATCTCCTCACGAAGCCGCTGGGTACTCAACAATTCACAAATCTCAGAAAACTTATGGGTCTCAAACCTATAGTGTGAAGAACTTGAGGGGGTGTGTTGTGGTAATGTAATCTTTATGTCAAGTCCTTCACAATCAAGTCCTAAGTACGAAGTACAAGTAGAGTGCGTGGGACAGGTGTGTAGTAGGTATGGTAGTGATGAATGGTTTCAAGGCTTTATAAGTACTCAATATGGATGAATGAGATTAACTGAATCAGGAAAGGTAGTTGGAATGTGAGGATGTGTAGTATCAAGTTATCGTGTTCATTTTTCCTCTTTGAGAATAGCTCCTGACTACTGCATGTGCGCTCTTGTGTTTCATCCCTGTGCTGAATTTTTCATGTGTGTGTTGTTTTCCTCATATACACTCCCTCTCTCGAGCTCTCTCTTCCTTCCTCACCGTTAGGAATAGAAAGCTCAAGAGTACGTATTTTGATTTTTCTCACCACTGTGTTTATCTGGATGTGTGCTCATTTCTCTCGAATAGTCTTTCCGTCCTTCTCTCTCCTGCTCATCTGCAGGTAAGGCGTTGATTCCATCCACCCATACTTCTTCTATCATTCGAGTCTTTCACTTTAGAGCTCAATACTCACACCTGTCTGTCCAGGTAAATACTTGTTACTTTAATACTGTTTAGTTCTCTTTTTGCTTAGTTTGAATAAAAGACCGTTAGGAATAGAAAGCTCAAGATCTTTCCGTCCTTCTCTCTCCTGCTCATCTGCAGGTAAGGCGTTGATTCCATCCGCCCATACTTCTTCTATCATTCGAGTCTTTCACTTTAGAGCTCAATACTCACACCTGTCTGTCCAGGTAAGGCGTTGATTCCATCCGCCCATACTTCTTCTATCATTCGAGTCTTTCACTTTAGAGCTCAATACTCACACCTGTCTGTCCAGGTTCCTTCTGCTCTATTTGCGTAGATCATTATCCGCATCTGATTATTTCAGTCTTAATTAATAGTGTTAAGATTTTGGGTCAGTTGCTTAATGTGAAGTGACACTTGTGGTTGTTTCTTTCTTTCTTTGTAAAAGTGATGTCAATGTTGATGCAATAGGTTAACAATGTTAATCTGCCCATCAACATGTGCTGTCAAGATAGAGCTTATACAGCGTGGTCAGGACCACGGAAAGCTCAGGGTGAAGAACCTTCTGTAATTGGCAAGGATTGAGGGTCAAAAAATGGC